>NC_138562.1:1883549-2135196 GCF_964273705.1 Natrix helvetica | reverse complement strand
TGTCACCATTCAATTAACTTTCGTTTTCCTTAGATATTCAGCTGTAAATTAATACTTGCAAATGTTTCTTTCTAAGTTGCTCGAAATTAAAACTTTGACATTTAAGTAGTTCAGGTTATGTAAACTGGCTTAAAGATTGTTAATAGTTAGGGTTGTTTCAGCCGTTCCGCCTTTATTGCCCCAGCTATCAGCAGGTAATTAGCTTTCGTTTTCTGTAGGTTTTCAGCTATAAATCAACGCCATTTTGAATCCTTTGTTCTAAGCCCACGCCTCTCGAACTCAGCAGTAGTGTTCTTTTTAAAGAGATTTCTTTTTTTTTTTTTTTTTTTCTTCCCCCAATTAAAACTTAAAATACTTGCAAAAGTCTTGCTTCCTTCTTGGGATGTTAAGATGTTAAGATGTTAAGGCTGTTCCCGGCGACTGGTTCTGCTTTTTTAGCAGAGGTTATCAAAAAGGCAGGAGAATACAACAACTGCGAAGGGGGGCAAACCTCGTCAGACTCCGGACTCCGGAGGGTACACAAGGGCTCAACCCAGCAGCTGAATCTCTCCCTCATAAATTCCAAGAATTTACGAGTGTCCGAGGTGTTAAAGATCGTAAAAAAACACCTCTAACTGTCTCTTGATCTGACAGGCTAAAAAAAAGCCTGCCATCGGCACCGGGAACAAACCGGAAGCCCCAAAATTGTTCAATGAATCAATGCAATTGTTAAGTTAGTAACACGGTTGTTAAGTGAAACTGGATTTTCCATTGACTGTAGGAAGGTTGTAAAAGGGGATCACATGACCCCAGGACACTGCAACCAGATTCTGGCGGTTCGCATGGGTTCAGGCAGTGGAAGGCTCCGCCCAGACGTCACCAGGATGCTCTGTGCACGCCTGAACCGGTAGCGAAGGTGAGAGGATTCCATGCCTGTTTGCAACCATCATAGCTATGAGTCAGTTGCCAGCATCTGCACTGTGGTGACATGACCATGGAGATGTTGCAATGGTTGTCTGTGTGAAAAAATGGTTGTAAGTCACTTTTTTTAGTGCTGTTGTAACTTTGAAGGGTTGGTAAATGAATAGTTGTTAAGTCAAGGCTACTTTTATATCCACACAATTTTCTTGTTTCTTGCAAAAAGAGGCCTCTGCATTTTTTTCTACCCATGAAAACAATCTCTGGAGAGCTTACAAGTATTTAAAACACATTTTTCTTCCATAAAAACCCTGGAACGGTAGCTTAAAAGTGATGGAAGACAGCAGACATTTAACCTCCATTTCTGTCTTGGTCTGCTTTTATACAACTGCAGAGTTGGCAGGGACCTTGGAGGTCTTCTAGTCCAACCCCCTGCCTAGGCAGGAAACCCTATACCGTTCCAGACAAATGGCTATCCAACATCTTCTTAAAGACTTCCAGTGTTGGGGCATTCACAACTTCTGGAGGCAACTTCTGTTCCACTGATTAATTGTTCTAACTGTCAGGAAATTTCTCCTCGGTTCTAGGTTGCTTCTCTCCTTGATTAGTTTCCACCCATTTCTTTTTGTTCTACCCTCAGGTGCTTTGGAGAATAGTTTGACTCCCTCTTCTTTGGGGCAGCCCCTGAGATATTGGAACAATGCCATCATGTCTCCCCTAGTCCTTCTTTCTCTTAAGCTAAACATACCCAGTTCCTGCAACCGTTCTTCATATGTTTTAGTCTCCAGTCCCCTAATCATCTTTGTTGCTCTTCTCTGCATTCTTTCTAGAGTCTCCACATCTTTTTTACATCGTGGCGACCAGAACTGAATGCAGTATTCCAAGTGTGGCCTTACCAAGGCATTATAAAGTGGTATCAACACTTCACGTGATCTTGATTCTATCCCTCTGTTGATGCAGCCTAGAACTGTGTTGGCTTTTTTGGCAGCTGCTCCACACTGCTTCCTCATATTTAAATGGTTGTCCACTAGGATTCCAAGATCCCTTTCACAGTTACTACTGTTGAGCAAGGTACCATCTATACTGTACTGTATACTGTACTTGTGCATTTCGTTTTTCTTGCTTAAGTGTAGAACCTTACTCTTTTCACCATTGAATTTCATTTTATTTCATTTTATTAGATAGTGCCCAATGTTCAAGTTTGTCAAGATCCTTCTGTATCTTAGGCCTATCTTCTGGAGTGTTGGCTATTCCTGCCAGTTTGCAAATTTGCAAATTTGATGAGTTCCCCACCCAAATCATTGATGAATATGTTGAAGAGTACAGGGCCCAAAACAGAGCCTGGGGTACTCCACTGCATACTTCCCTCCATGTAGATGCAGTTCCAATGAGGACTACACATTGAGTGCGGTTGGTCAGCCAGTTACGAATCCATCTGGTGGTGATGCTGTCCAACCCACATTCTTCTACTTTACCTAGTAGTAGGTTATGGTCTACCTTATCAAATGCCTTACTGAAGTCCAAGTAAACTATATTGACGGCATTCCTCTGGTCCACTAATTTTGTCACATTATCAAAGAATGCAATAAGATTAGTCTGGCATGATCTGTTTTTGACAAATCCATGTTGGCTTTTGGCTATTACTTTGTTTACTTCTAGGTGTTCACTAATTCGTTGCTTGATTATCTTTTCCAGAATCTTTCCTGGTGTTGAGGTCAGGCTGATAGGTCTGTAGCTTTCTGGATCTGTTTTTTCCCCTTTTTTGAAGATGGGAACCACAGCGTTTAGGCCAGAGTGCCGTTGACTGCAATAACATTTACCTTCTTTAATAAAACTTCAGATCTCGCTGTGATAGAATGTCTCTACCGTGTCAGGAAGCCTATTAAATTCTCGAGTGACTTCCAGATTTCAGATTCTTTGTGTAATACTGTACAAAAGTGGAGAGGAATCTTAATGGCTGCACAGATGCCTCTGAACACCTTACATGTGTAGCCAAGGAGATGCCAAGATCCCATTCCACGGCTGAATTTCAATTGCATTACTTTCAGATAAAACCCATTAAAATAAGATCACGGATAAGAGTCCAGGTCCTCTATAAAAATGAAAAGGTAAAGGAGCCCCTGGAGATTTTATTCCACTAGGCATTGCTGACTGCAGGGGGCGCTGCTCATCTCCGTTTCAAGGCCATTCCTCTAGCACTGTCCAAAGACATTTCTATGGTCATTTGGCCAGCTGGACATCCCGGATCCCTGTTACCTTCCTACCGAAGTGCTACCTATTTATCTACTCGCATTTGCATGCTTTTGAACTGCTAAGTGGGCAGGACCTGAGACAAGTAATGGGAGCTCACCACATTGCGTGATGGTCAGGTCTCAAACTAAGCCCAGCATCTTAACCGCTGAGCCATTGCATTCATACTGCTCTAAAATTCCCAACACAAATAGGCCTGGATATTGGGGTCCAGAATGATCATCATTTCACTTGAAGGATTTCTACAGCATCTGCCTGGTTAGATGTGGCACTCAGCTTGGAAAAAGTTGTCCATCCCAAAAGTTGTACAGGTAGTCCTCGATTTAATGATCACAACTGGATCCAGAGTTTCCATTGTTAAGCAAAACAGTTACTGTGAGTCATCCTGATTTTACAAGCTATTTTGTCATGATTGTTAAGTGAATCCGTCGGTTAAGTGAATCACGTGGTCCTTAAGCAAATCCAGCTCCCACCGGATTGACTCTGCTTGCCAGAAGCTGGCAGGGAAAGTCACGAGTGCGGATAACATGCGCCTGGGGGCTGCAGCCAACATAAATACCGGCTGATTGCCAAATGCCCAAATTTTGAACATGTGACCGTGGGGATGTTGTGACAGTTGCAAATGTGAGGATCATCTGTAAGTTGCTTTTTTCAGTTCTGTTAGAATTTCAAGAGATCGCTTAACGAATGTGGAGGACTTTTCTTTAATACAGCCTGAAGGCAGATGACATTTCTCTTCCTTTGGGGTGCTTGCCCTGCCTTCTTTCTTTTGGGTCAATTATGGTGGCTGAAATCCCTGTAGAATGCCCCCAAGGAGTCCCCAGGCATAACTTTTTCACTAAAACAGTGGCCCATGGAAAGATACCCGATGGGGCTTCTTAAAACAGCAGCCCCTAAGCCTTTGGGCACCAGGGACCAGTTCTGTGGCAAAAAAATGTTTCCACGGACCCGGGATGGGGATGGGGAGAGGCATGGTTTTATGCGCTACCTAGAACCTGCGCAGCACAAGGGAAGCTTCACTCCACTTGCATGGCTGCTTCCTAATCAGCCTCAGCCCAGGAATTGGGGGCCTCTGTCTTAAAAGCTGATAATATATTCCAGATGGCGGATGGTCAATTAATTTTCCCAAGGAGCCACATGACTGACTGGAACTGTTGTGGAGGGCCAAACCAATACAGCTGTAAAGGCGCGTAGATACACAGGCACCTTTGTGAATAATTTTTTAAAATGCAGACTTCTCCAAAATAAAAGCAATGCAGTTGTATTGCATGCATACCATATGCCTATTTACATTTGATTTCTAGTTTCTAATCGACCTCATGTAGATGGGCCAGACAGGGACAGCCAAAGGGCCAGATGTAGCCTGTAAAATACCCAGATCGGTTCCAGATTCTGATTGGGACCCAGTTTCCTACATGGGCAGCTGGAATCTCTCCCATTTTTTGCTGGTTATCTCAAAGAATCAGTGATCCTTCTGGAAAGTCGAACTCTCTCAGGATCCTCATAGACAGAGCATTTTACAGAAGACTGATGAACACTTAATAAAATAATCAAGTTGGAAGGGACCTTGGAGGACTTCTAGTCCAACCCCTTGCACAAGCAGAAGAGAGGTGGCTGCCCAGTCTCTTCTTAAAAGCCTCCAGTGATGGAGCCCTTGCCCTTGTTAATTGTTCTCACTGTTGGGAAGTTTGTTTAGGTGGGACTGTCTTTGTGGGGCTGGCCCAGGGGCACAAACTGACTTATCATCAAAAAATGTGGGGGAAAGAGGACTGCAGCCCTTTCTGGAAATGATGGGGGCTGAAATCCAGCACCCCTTAAAGACATCAGGCCGGCATGAGGGAGGGAAGCGGGGAAGGCTGATTAACTGTTTTCATTTCAGTCAGTAAATAAGTTGGCATGTTTTCAAAATGGTTAACAATTGGCATCCACAGAGACACAAGGAGGGCATCAAATAAGGCAGAAACACAAATGCAGGGTTTGATTGGCCTTGTGCCAGCTACTTCATGCTTTGAAGCACATCCAATTCAATACACTTATGAGAGAAGGAGGCTATTAGCGACATGCAATATTAAAACAATTGTAATTGAGTTAATTTGCTATGATATTATCTGCCCCTGCTCCGCTCTACAGCTGTTTGCTTTGATCATCTTAAGGGATTCAACTTGACTTAGTCATGTAGGAAGAAGGTGCCTGGAGAACACCAGCAGGGAAGATCTTCTGGAACCCCGGCTGAAGGCACTCTCGGGGGCCCAAGGACCAATTTTTGAACCTCTTGGCGTGTGGATCAGTTTAGATTTCAGTCAAAGGCGTCATCTGCCCCTTTTCCCCCACAAAGTTGTGAGCGTGATTTCTTCTTCTGCTAAAAGAAACAGCAGCAGTTCCCAAAACGAATAGTCCTCAATGTACGACCATTATTGGAATCAAAATTCCCATTGCAAGTCGTTGCAGTTGTAAATGGAGACACCACATGAGTGGACTCAATTTTGCGCAGTCAATGGGAGAAGCCGGAGTCTCTTCACATGTGACTCACTTAATAGCTGAGGTGATTTGCTTAACAACCTTGGTAAAAAAAAAGGTTGTAAAATTGGCCATGATTTGCTTAAATTAGCAATGGAAATTCTGTGGCCGTAGGTTGAGGACTCTCTGTAGGGAAACTGCAGCCTGGAGACATGAGCGAAGGCTCTGTCAAAACGTTTCCTCTTATTTCTGGTGGATGAAGGGATGAAGGTCAAAGGAGGAAAAGGAGGAAAAGGAGACCTGGGAAGCCTCAAGTCAGTCAGTCTGTCTGTCCTCCATACGGAGGAGGTTTCTAGATTGCTTTCAAGGTACAAGTAGTCCTCGACTTACAGCCACAATGGACCCCAACATTTCTGTTGTTAAGTAAGACATTCATTAAATGACTTTTGCCCCATTTTACAACCTTCTTTGCCACGGTTGTTAAGTGAATCACTGCAGTTGTTAAGTTAGCAGACCGGTTGTTAAGTGAATCTGGCTTCTCCATTGACTTTACACTTCAAGGTCCTGAATAGGAGGAAGTTGCCATGCCTCTGAATTTGGATTACATGATTGTGGAGATGCTGCAAAGGTTGCAACTATGAAAAACGGCCATAATCCACATTTTTCAGTGCCATCGTAACTTTCAATGGTCACTAAATGAACTGTTGTAAGTCAAGGACTACCTGCATTTACAGATGATCATGACAGAGATTCTACATCATAAAGAGATCAGTCTATCAGCATCTTGAAAATAATGTATTAATCCCCAGAACTCAGCATGGATTTTCAAAAAAAAACCACCAACCCTTTCCAAACTAACCTTCTTGTTTTAATAAGGAAACTCGATGGGGGCGATTGGGCGGATCTGATATACCTTGACTTCAATAGTGCTATGAAGAAATTCCGAAAGCATGTTTCCTCTTGAGAAAAAAACCCCCAGCATTTTCCTAACATCTGAAATAATGTCAGAAAGGAATCAGATGAACAAACATTGTCCAGTTGTCATGATTTAACCTTTTTAGATACTTTTGGCCTGGATGATTGATTCTTCATTGACTTTTTGAAATAAATTTTGGGGAGAAACCCCTGCAGTCCGTGTGGCAAGAGTTAGTCCATTCCCACGACTCTCTGACTCTCTGCCTAACTACTTTTTGATTTTTATTTTGACGGATGAAGTTACTTGGATTTAGTAACAAAACGTCTCAGATTAACTAACTTCGGTTCGGTGGCCCTGATTAAACTGTTTTAGATGCTAGAAAGGAAGAACATCAAGGCCAAAGTCGCAAGGGGCAAAGTTGTGCACAATTGTCTCCAAATCACTGTGGATTCTGAGAGGAAAAATGGATTGTGTTAATTCTAATAGCAGTGTTTCTCAACCTTGGCAGCTTGAAGACGTATGGACTTCAACTCCCAGAATCCACACATCTTCAAGCTGCCAAGGTTGAGAAACACTGTTCTCATGTACTAGACCCCCTTCCCAAAAAAGGTAAACAGTAACATTTCGACAATCCATCTTATAAGGAAATTGGTGAGGACATCATGCGGAGCTCTGTTAATGAGGAAGAGTTTGGCGCATCAGGGAGATCAATTGGAAGACTCTGCAGCAGACAGACAAAATACCGCATTTTCCCCAAGCAGGGGCAAGGCGATCGGATGCGATGGAGGATAAATAACAAATGATTGGTTTGCATTTCATTTAAGCCTGGCCTAAATTACAGCAAAGGCCAACTCCCTGTCAGGAGGATCCATGATTTGCCTTCCCAATTTTTCTTTGGCCCCACAGCCTCTCCGGAATGGCCATTCCTGCTGGAAGTTCTTTTGGAAGCTGCCCCGGTTTAGAACTGATCCATTTGCAAAGTAGAACGGAGGTGAATTCCCAGCGATCTTCTCCAGATGAGGCTGTTTAAGTTGGTGATTCAGGAATCGGTCACGCGAAAGGGAGAACAATGGGTGGTTGTTTCATAAAATGAACCAGTAACGGGATGAACAGAAAACAAATAAAATAGCACAAGTGAAATGGATATTATATTATAGCCTGTCTTCAATTTACGACCACAATTGAGCCCGACATTTTTGTTGCTAAGTGAGACAGTGAAGTGATTATTTTGCCCCACTTTACGACCTTTCTGGCCACAGTTGTTAAGTGATTTGATTTAATTTGATTTGATTTGATTTATTGGATTTATATGCTGCCCTTCTCCCAAGGACTCAGTGCGGCGTACAGCATTAAAAAACACATAGTACAAAAGTTAAAAGGAAATTAGAAACAATCCAAAAAACAAACCCAATTTATATAACACTCACATTTTAAAAATTAAATAAAATTAACAGGCCAGGCCGGCTTGCTGGAAAAGCCAACTTTTTAGGGCGTGTCGGAAGGACCAGAGGTCAGGGATTTTGCGGAGCTCTGGGGGCAGCTCATTCCAGAGGGAAGGCGCTCCCACAGAGAAGGCTCTCCCCCTGGGGGTCACCAGCCAACACTGTCTGGCCGACAGCACCCTGAGGAGGCCAACTCTGTGGGATCGTACTGGACGGTGGGAGGCTACTGGTGGCAGTAGGTGGTCTCGCAGGTACCCTGGGCCTAAGCCATGGAGCGCTTTAAAGGTCATAATTAATACCTTGAATCGCACCCGGAAGACAACCGGTAACCAATGCAGGCTGCCTAAAAGGGGTGTAACATGGGAGCACCTAGGTACCCCCATGACAACCCGCGCGGCCGCATTCTGGACCAGCTGAAGCCTCCAGGTGCTCTTCAAGGGCAGCCCCATGTAGAGAGCGTTGCAGTAGTCCAGGCGAGAAAGGACGAGGGCATGAGTGACTGTGTACAGAGCATCCCGATCCAGGGAGGGGTGCAACTGACGTACCAGGCGAACCTGGTAAAAGGCCTCCCTGGTCACGGCCATCAGATGTTCTTCTAAACTAAGCCACGTATCCAGGAGGACTCCCAGATTGCGAGCCTTCTCTGAGGAGGCTAAAATTTTTCCCCCTATCATCAAAGATGGAACAAGATGCACAAATCGGGATGACGGAAACCACAGCCACTCAGTCTTGGAGGGATTGAGCTTGAGCCTGTTCCTCCCCATCCAGATCCGCACAGCCTCCAGGCATCGGGACATCATGTCAAGGGCATCGTTTGGGGTAGAGATGACAAGTTGGATATCATCAGCATATTGATGATACTGTACCCCAAAACCACGGATGATCTCACCCAGCGGTTTCATATATATGTTGAACAGGAGGGGTGAGAGAACCGACCCCTGGGGCACCCCACAAGTGACGCGCCTGGGGGTCGATCTCTGCCCTCCAGTCAACACAAACTGCGACCGATCCAATAGGTAGGAGGGGAACCACCATAAAACGGTGCCCCCCACTCCCAACCCCCCGAGTCGTCGCAGTAGGATACCATGGTCGATGGTATCGAAAGCCGCCGAGAGGTCTAATAGGACCAGGACAGAGGAGCAGCCCCTGTCCTGGGCCCGCCAAAGATCATCGACCAACACGACCAATGCCGTCTCCGTGCTGTACCCGGGCCTGAAACCCGACTGAAACGGATCCAGGTAGACAGCTTCATCCAGGTACTGGGGAAGCTGACGTGCTATCACACTCTCGACAACCTTTGCTACAAAGCAAAGGTTGGAGACCGGACGGTAGTTGGCTAAAGAAGCTGGGTCCAGGGAAGGCTTCTTAAGGAGGGGCCTCACCACCACCTCCTTCAAGGCGGTGGGAAAGAACCCCTCTCTCAATGAAGCGTTGGTAATCGCCTGGAGCCAGCCTTGTGTCACCTCCTGGGAAGCCGAAACTAACCACGAGGGACACGGGTCCAGCACACAAGTGGCAGCACTGAGTCTCCCCATAATCCTGTCCATGCCCTCGGGGGTCACAGGGTCAAACCCATCCCAGATTGTCTCCTCAAGATTCATCCCCGTCGGCTCGCCCGAATCTACCCAGTCAGAGTCCAAGCCTGTCCGGATCTGAGTGATTTTATCCTGCAGATACTGAACAAATTCTTCAGCCCTACCCTGCAAGGGGTCTTCCCCAGTTCCTTGGTTAAGTAAGGAGCGGGTCATCCTAAACAGGGTGGCTAGGCAGTTATCTGTGGACGTGATAAGAGCGGAAAAATGTTGCCGTTATGCCGCTTCCATCGCCACTAGTGATTCACTGCAGTTGTTAAATTAGTAACATGGTTGTTAAGTAAATGTGTCTTCCCCATTGACTTGGCTTGTCAAAATCTTGCAAAAGATGATCACATGACCCCTGGACACTAGAGTCGTCATAACTACGAGTCAGTTGCCAAGTCTCCAAATTTTGATCACATGACCATGGGGATGCTGCAATAGTCCAGTGTGAAAAATGGCCGAATGTCACTCTTTTCAGTACAGTTGTAACTTTATATGGTCACTAAATGAACTGTTGTTAGTCGAGGACTGCCAGTGGTTGTCTCTGAAATCCATTTTTTGATTATTTTTTCAATTATTCTCCTGTAGAAATCAAGAGCCTCATCTCCATACCTGCCTAGTCATGTTCACATTAATCTGTGGTCCTCAACTAACCCTAACCCCAACCTCTCTTGTCACAGACCTTAAGCGAATCTCTGAAGTTGTTCAGTCAACCAATACTGTCATTAACCGAACCCAGTTCCCCCACTGGCTTTCCTTGTCAGAATCTGACCAGAAAGCTTGCAAAGGAAGATCACGTGACCCCACGACCCTGCAAACATGGCCAGTGAATGCCCCACATTTTGATCATGGGACTAGGGGTATGTTGCGATGTTTATAAGTGGGAGGACCGGTCATAAGTCACATTTTTCCGTATCGTTATAACTTCAATGAGCCGTTGTGGCGCAATGGTGAGAAGGCAGTATTGCAGGCAAACTCTGCCCACTGCCAGCAGTTTGATCCTGACCAGCTCAAGGTTGACTCAGCCTTCCATCATTCCAAGGTCAAAAAAATGAGGACCCAGGTTGTTGGGGGCAAGATACTGACTCTGTAAAGCGCTTAGAGAGGGCTGCAAAAAGGACTATGAAGCGGTATATAAATCTAAGTGCTATTGCTAGTGCTCTTCCTGTTCATGCAGCCTCTAAATGGATGGTTGTAAGTTGAGGACTACCTGTAATATGTTTTGTATCTTTGTTTGATATTTAGACTTTAGACTTTAAAGCTGTTATCTCTCAATATCATCATCATTCTATCCACGGTCTATCCACTGCAGGATGAAGGCCTCATCCACATGTTTCCAGATGGTCCTGGGCTTTCTTTTGCCAGTTGGGCCCACAGTACTGGCTGATGTCATCGCTCCATCTTGTTTTAGATCTCATTCATCGATGCTTTTGATCAAGAAATGGTACAGGGTCTCCTATTTGAGCAGGGGGTTGGACTAGATGACCTGCAGGATCCCATCCACCTCTGTTATTCTGTCCTAAGTGGGATCCGTTCTATGACTACCTTGGTTCACCTGTCCTCAATTCTTCTTGCTTATATGACCGTCCCATTCCATTCCAATTCTTTTAGACTCTTGACAGCATCGTATACTTCCTTTTGTTCTCTAATCCATGCACAGTTATTTCTATCTTGTCTTATCATGCCCAGTATGTTTCTTTCCATGGCTCTTAATCTCTTCTATATCTCTTAATACATAAACAAGCATTCCTGTAAAAATAATGTCTGTCTAAGGACCTGATTATGTAGTATTTGATAATAAGTGGCATCCTTTGAAGTTGCCCCTTCCCCAGTATTTACATTCAATTACTTTTGGCAATTGGGAGCACTTGCCAGGCATTTATAAAATTAACGTGGCATGCATTTAACAACCAAAGCTTTAAACAGTGATTCTGAAAAGGACATTAAATTAGCTCTGATTTTCTTCAATTAGGAGGGGGGAACAAAGCTTTTGCCCCAAACTTGTTTTGCTTCTCAGCTGAATGATGGACTCCATTTCTTAAAAGAGATTCGTGCAGGGCTGGGTCCAAGTGACACCAAGCCATGATTAGCTTAACCCTAGTTCACTGAACACAGAATGCTCAACCTGAATGTTTTAAGAGCCATATTGGTGGGGTTCATAGATGCTTTGAAGGTAGAAAAACCTTAACATTGTATTGTTCAAACTTATCAAGAAGCTCTCCAAAGTTTATATTCAAACTTCATATTCAAACCACAGTAGCCTTCGACTTATGACCACAATTGAGCCGAGAATTTCCATTGCTAAGTGAATTTTACAACCTTTCTTGCCACAGTTGTTAAGTGAATCGCTACATTTGTTAAGTTAGTTACACAGTTGCTAAGTGAATCCCCATTGATGCAAAAGGGGATCCCATGTCCCTGGGACACAGCAGCCGTCCTAAATAGGAATCAGTTGCCAAACATCCGAATTTTGATCATGTGACCATGGGGACACTGCAATGGTCCTAAGTCACTTTTTTCAGTGCCATTGTAACTTTGAACGGTCACTAAATAAACTGATGTAAGTTGAGGACTACCTGTAGTAGCTTGACACTTGGAAGTGACCCCTTTGTCCTTCTGTAATTGGAAGCGAGATGTAGAGGGTGACCATCACCAATTCTCCCGCCATCCCTCCTTTGTATAATTTCAGTGTGGCACACTAGGGAAACGGTGGAGTCCTTGGTGCTTTTCTCGCAGATGTTTCATTACCAAACTAGGTAACACCATCAGTGCTAGTGCACTAAGACCACAAATACTTCAGAACACCACCAAACTCAGAGAGCACTGAGGACCCCACTGTTCAACCCTGAGCCACCCAAATTCTCTTTTATCTGCTTTCTATGAAAAGTTATGCAAACGAGGTGTGAAGGTCTTCAGGTCAGCAGGAATCTCACCGTAATTTGGCATGAGGAAAATCTCCTGTGTTTCTTAAGGTGGCAGAAGGCAGACTTCCTTTGAAATCGAGAGGAAAGAGGCAAAGTGCAAAGCTAAATGTGGCTACCAGGAGAGGACAGGGGAAACTCGAGAACTTTTCTGGGACTTTTTCATAAATATAGACGAAGCCTAAGGAATGCAGAAAAAAGATATACAGGTAATCCTCAACTGACAATGGTAGTGAAGAAAGTGACTTATGACTGTTTTTTCACACTTACAACCACTGCAGCATCCCCAGGGTCATCTAATCAAAATTGGCAATTGGCACATACTTATGACGGTCACAGTGTCCCAGGGTCACCTGATCCCCTCTTGCAACCTTCCGACAAGCCAAGTTGGTGGGGAAGCCGCATTCACTTAACAACCATGTTACTAACTTAACAACTGCAGTGATTCACTTAACAACTGTAGCAAGAAAGGTTGTAAAATGGGGCAAAGCTCACTTAATTGTCCCATTTAGTAATGGAAATTTTAGGCTTAATTGTGGTTGTAAGTCGAGATCTACCTGTACGTAAAAGTTTATTTCTGCTGTGAATTGTTCGGGTGTTTAAGAAGCAAATGGCATTGAAACCGGTTGCCTCATGGCATCTGAGTAATTAAGGATATAATCCATGCATGCTACTCATAATGAGTAAATGCCATTCAAAATGGCATCACATCAAATGGAAATCAATCGGATTTACTCCATAAATAACATATGTCTGCAGATCTGTGATGGTTCTGGGGCCATCCAGCGTGAATGTTATTTTGAATCTTGCCCAAATGTGCAAAGAATCTTATGACACAGATAGCAGCCTCTTACAGCAAAGTCTTTTTGCAATTCTTTTTAAATGACCAGTTCTTTTTGGTCTTCTTCAAATGCAGGGCTCTTCAACTATTAACTACTAACTGCTCAACAATTTAGTGGTTTAAAATATTGGATACTTTTACTGGGGGCAAGGCTGTGTCGAGAAACCATGGAGATGCTGCAAAGGTCGTAAAACAGTGTGAAAAACAGTCGTAAGTCTCCTTTTTCAGTGCCATTGTAACTTTGAACAGTCACTAAATGAACTGTTGTAAGAGGAGGATTACCTGTACTTTGGGAAGTTGCCTTGGGCTGCTGGATGCTTTTTTCCAGCTTTAAATGAGGGTTGCATTAGCTATCAAATGTCATTGAAATTTGCTAATAATGTGAAATACAGATAGTCCTTGATTTACAACCACAATTGTGCCCAAAATGTCCGTTGCTAGGTGAGACAGTTGTTAAGTGAGTTTTGCCCCAGTGTGAAATTCATCCACTCCTGGAGGTTGAAGCTCAGATTCCAACTTCCTTGTATTTTACACAGACCTCAGGCATTTCATTTGTTGTTTCGTTTCACAACATTCAATATTGGAGAATAACCGACAAAATAGTTAACATTGTGTTTTCTGGACTTCCGTCAATAATTTCCAGCAACTGCCGCCTAGGATTGCTGAAAGGGAGGTGAGGTCCCATGTGGCCCACCCAGAGTTTACAGGTGAGCGTTGTGACCCCTTTGGCCTTGTTCAACAAACTATTGTTAAAGCAAAGCATAACTTCTCTCCTTGTGTCCCTCTTTCCAAACGACGACATTACAAAGGTCGTTTGCTTTGCCTTCCCTTTTCTTCACTAAGAAGGAATGTCGGAAGAGGACGATGCTCTTTTCCTCATTCCACCTTCGTCCCAGTCTGCGTCCGCCCCCTCCCCCGTGCACCTCCTTTCACCCCGTCGGGGCTGCTTAAAAATGTGCTTCCCTCATTGAAGAGCCTTGAATGAGAAAACAGTGTTGGAGGCAACTGATTTCCCAGAGCGAAGACATGTGCTCATCCATGCACCCCAGGGAGCTGGGTGGTTTGCATGCACAATTCTTCTCCTTGAGCATTGATCCTTTCCACTGCAGGATTCTTTCCTGCTAATCTGAAGCATGTCCTTCTGAAAGAGGAGAAAAGGGCTTGGCTCTCTGGTGTCCCCTTTGGCCCTCCAGCAGCCCAGGCCCACTTTTCCTCCAGGACTCAAAGGACAGAAAGCAAAGAGGCCAGGAATCCCAGCTCTCTCTGGGAGGGGCTTCCGTCAGGTGAAAATGGCGGACACAATCTACCGTATTTCCCCAAAAATAAGACAGGGTCTTATTTTCTTTTGAACCACGAAATAAGCGCTTGACCTTCTTTTCGGGGAGGTCTTATTATTTTTGAGGTGCAGGAGGTGGCAAGCGGGGTCACCTCATGACTGCTGCTGGGTTGCAATATTTTGGGGGAGGGCTTATTTTAGTGCATACGCTCAAAAGCCCAATTGGGCTTATTATCCGGGGAGGTCTTATTTTCGGGAAAACAGGGTGAGTCCCTGTCCTCGTTTTGTGCTTTGCAAATGTGACCTACGTAAACAAAAGGGATGGGACAACTTATGATGGCCGTGCCAGTGGTGGCTTCATATGTTCCTCACGTTTTGGAGATAAACAGACTTAACAAGACTTTATTATATTATTATATTATTATTTTATGATATGATTCTCTCTTTTATTAGTTTTATTGTTTTTTATATGATGTTTTTATATTCTAGTAAGCCCCCTTGAGTCGCCATGTGCGAATAGGCGGCAATATAAATCTCCTAAATAAATAAATATGGGGCTGTTTCATGGATGCTTTTGATCAAGTGGGATCCATTCTGCGACTGTCTTCATCCACTTGATCCCACTTCATCAAAAGCGTCCTCAAAAGAGACCCACAACAAGATGGAGCCACAACATCAGCAAGCATGGGAAGCCCAACTGGCCGAAGGAAGCTCAAGATAATATGGGTTGGAAACATGCAGACGAGGCCTTCACCCTGCAGTGGACAGACAATGGCTGGAAGGAGGATGAGGATGATATGACTCTTTAATTGCTCTTCATCCTCATGCATTTTAATATAAATCTTGGTGTTAACAGAGTTGGTCTCAGAGTTTTATATTACTTTATGCTTTCACTAACTATAAATAAGATTTGGATTTTGTGCCAAAAAGTCTACCAGTAACAGTTTAACGGAGTTGGAAGGGACCTTGGAGGTCTTCTAATCCAACAGTTTCTGTGAGAATGTCACAGCTAACAAGTCAAGGGCTTGGTAATTGTGGAGGCCACAAAGGCGAGCAGAGGCCCCTGCTACTTTTTTTTATTACATGTAATTTTGATTATTTCGTACATGATAAAACCCCATGGAGTTGTCCAACTGAAAAAGGCGAGAACCACAAGGATTTCAGAATGCTACTGAAAACCATCTTGAAAATTGTAAGAGTTGTATAGCGAGTCAATTCAGGTGGAGTGTCTTTGAGACAGATCCTCCTCGCACAAACGGTGCCCCTATCCCAGTGTCTCTCACTGTACATGACTGTGCAGTCCACACAACAGCCGTATTTCATACTGGGTGAACACCCGTGCTCCGCTATGAAACTATGTGATCAGGCTTGATAAATCGACACAGCTTGAAAATTAATGAGTAGTTACGATGGGCCTCTCCTCTCCCCTTCTCTCCCTCAGGCTTGCCCCACAGAGGCCTCTCCTATCTTATCCCGTTCGCTACCTCAGGCTCCTCTCCAAATTCCCAGCCTGCAAGCTGGATGAGTCATACACTGGCCATGCCCATGTCCAAGTGGCAGTTGGAATAGAGTTATTTTCAGGTGGGGAGAGGGAGTAGAACGTCTAACTTCTTAGCATCAGAGCGTGTTAATAATAATATAAGGAATACTAATGATCTGATGGTCATCCTTTCTTAGCAAACACCTAGAAGCCAAGAGGAATATAAGTGCCAAATTTCAAGTTTGTAGGCTTTATAGTTCTGGAGATTTCATGATGTCGCGTGAGTGGCATTTTGCTTTTATATATATAGACGAAGAGATATTAACTGAAATAAGATTTAGGTTTTGGCCTGCTGCCAACTGCTGGTTTTTGTAGCGAGCTACATGGGGTCATTAAGAGTCAACAATGATTTGACCGCTAATAATAATAAATATATAATACCACCCAGAACAAGGTTCCGCCCCCCCCCCCCTTAATGTTACCTTCTGCTGTATCTCTTTACCATTAATGACCTGTCTTAACAGGGTACGAGATTTTTACAAGCTGCTTTTTGCCATGAGTTGGTTTGAATTGTTGAGTTTTGCAAGACGTTCTTATAGGCTTCCACACATTTAACAAGACTCTCTCTCCATTTTGCTTGTTACGGCTATGACAGCTTTGCTGATTTACAAGGGAGGAAGGATCTTTTTTCTAACATCTTCCTGCAGCTTTGTCAATCCCTCAGTCAGTGTTATAAATGAATTTGTGAATCAGCGTCTTCCTAAGCTAAGGACCTCTGTAAAAGCTGAGGGCTAGGAATTATTAACCATGCAAGGGACATGTCGTTCTCCTGAAGCCAACAAAAATGGCTTTCTGGAAGGTCTGCAATGCGCTCCAGGGAGCAAGAGAAAGGGAGCGCTTTGACATTATTGGATGTTTGACCTCACCTCTTCTGAATGCTGTTCTGGGGGTTGTGAGTCCTGTTGTACTCTAGATTGGCCAGACCATAGACAAAAGCCACTTTCGAGAACTCCGAGACTAGGAAAATAGAGAGCGTAGGATCATAGGGGTGGAAGGGATCTTGGAGGTCTTCTAGTCCAAAACTCCTGCTTAAGGCAACACACCTTATACCATCCTAGTCCAATGGTTGTCCAGTCTAGTTTCGAAAGCCTCCAGTGATAAGAGCACCCACAGCTCTGGGAAGCAGCCTGTTCCCACTGCTTAATCATTCTCACTGTCAGGAAATTTATCCTTAGTTCCAGGTTGAATCTCTCTAGTGATCTTTCACCAGTTGCTTCTTGTCCTACCTTCAGGTGCTTTGGAGAATAGACACTAAGTACTGGAAAATAATTATCATGTCTCTCCATGATAAGCCTATTCTCTTCAATAAGTAGACATAGGTAGCTCCCTCAACCATTCATCCTATGGTTTAGCCTCCAGGCCCCTTACTATTCTGTGTGTTCTTTTCTGCACACTTTCTGGGGTCTCAGTCCTGGATGGGAGCTTGTGAAAAAGTTTCAACCTAGTTTTTTTGGCAGCCAGAGCAATTAATCAACAGAATGACTTGACTCCCGAAGTTGAGGGTGCTCCATCCTTGGAGGTTTTCAAGAATAAACTGGAAAGGCATCTGACTGGGATAGTATAAGGTCTCCTGCTTTGGGCAAAGGGTCGGTCTTGAAGACCTCCGAGGTCCCTTCCAGCCCTATGATTCTATTATTTTAATGTTTTATCTATAACCCACTGTCAGACCTACCCCAGGCAGGTCCTTTAGAAAAGAAAGACCCACAACTCCATTTGGTTGAAGTGAGAATAGGAATAGGAATGGGATAGAATCTGAAAGGGACCTTGGAGGTCTTGTAGTCCAGCCCCTTGCTCTAGCAGGAGAACCTATACCATTTCAGAGAAATGGCTGTCCATTCTCTTCTTAAAAACCTCCAGTACGGAGCGCCCACAACTTCTGGAGGCAAGCTGTTCCATTGGTTAATTGTCCTTCCTGCTAGGAAGTTTCGCCTTAGTTCCAGATGCTTCTCTCTTTGATTAGTTTCCAACCATTATTTCTTGTCCTGTCCTCTGGTGCTTTGGAGAATAATTTGACCCCCTCTTCTGTGTGGCAGCCCCTCAAATACTGGAAGACTGCTATCATGTCACCCCTAATAAGTTCTTTTACGAAAGGATACTGGGTGCAGTTATGGCAGGCTAGAACTAAGTTTTCCCGTTCGAAAAAGTTACAAATTGTTCCCTTATCTCAGCCCCCCCCCCACCAGTTTGTCTTCAGTCAATGAACTGCCCCATAAGTATTTTGAGAAATGCTGAGATGTTTAGGAAAGTCCACATTCCACTCTCGGGTCACATGGCCTTGAGTGCTGGCACCAAGTGGTTCCAATTGGTCTTCATTGCGCTGCCATCCCCCCTCCCTATTTCCCATCGTCTCCCTATACAGTACATGTTTATTGCTCATTTGTTCACCCCATGCCCCTTCCATCCTAGCCTTTGATGGCAGACCTGACTTTCACCCAGAAACATGTAGGTGTGATGGACAGTATAGAAATACAATAAATTAAATAGGTAGACAGACAGACAGATAATAGACAGACAGATGGATACATTTCTTGAGGTTAAGGTCAAGCCCCGTATTCCCTTTTCTTTGATATTTTTTACTTTGTAATTCTTTTTCAATTGTAAGCTATCACTGAGTCATTGAGAAGTCAGGTAGGTTCATAATCAAAACATTACAGTAAATTAAAAACATGCATGTTATAACATTACAGAAATATGCCTTAAACTCAATGTGCAATCATAATAAATTAAACAGCACTGGCATAAAATATTAAAACAGCACATGGACTAATATCTAGGAATCATAAAATAGCACCCATTTAAGAAACCTTTACAATTATGAAAAGGCAGCTACAAACAAATACGTTTTCAGGGCCCATTTAAAAGGTTTTAATGATTGAGCCCATTGAATCCTGATTAAAATCCTAGTTACTCAAATTGTATAGATGCATTACAATTTCAGGATGCTGATAAGCACTATTCTCTGCAAGCTGGATTTATTTTTAAAAAAACAAGCTAGTAAAGTATTATAAAAGAAACAGGTTTGGGGGGAAAATAACAAAAACAACATATAATAAACCAAAATAAAATCAGCATGCTTAATAGCACCATCGCATATGCAGTCGAAATCCAGGATCAAAATAAAAGGGTAGGAAGACGCCTTTGGCTCTAAGAGCCTTTTTTTAAATGCTTGGATGGATAAAGTGGGTTTGCCTTGTAGCAGAAGGACTACAATAATATAGGCCAGTAGAAACTCTCTTCCTTTTTAGTAAGCTCCTACAAGATTTCCATTCAACTCAACCAAAGGCTGGGCCGCTTTTGAAAAAGCTGTAGGTGACTTCCTCCAACAGTTTTTAAAATTGCAGTGTGTCTGGGTCTTTATTTAATTCAAAAAGCAGATATTTAGAAATTAAAAGAAGGAACTGGAATAGCAAAGTAGGAGGGTTTCTCATATGTATATAGAACTGTGACGACTCCCCCAGATGCTTCCTTAGGTACCTCTCCAGATTTCAGCTTGGAAGAAGATGAACCAGTTCTGGGCATGTCAAGAGTTGAGTTGGTCAATGGCTCCAAACAGCCGTCCAAGAGGGATTTGGGTGAAGCACAGCTGCAGCTGGTCAATGATGAGGAAGAGAAGAGGAACCGCGTTCTGCCCCTGATCCAAGAATACATAGGGCAGAAAAAAGGCAGGGGCAGCGAAGGTTGGCCAGATTACTTGTGAGGAGGCAGCCTCGCCCTTCTTGATGGGCTGCACCAGAAGTTGGCTATTTAGCACGGCAGGCAGATGGAGATGATGCTGGGAGCAACCCAGCATTGTACTTACCTTGAATTTTGGATTGTGTCTCTTCAGCTGCTTCCTTTGCCTTGCTTTGATCTGTGGATTTGCCTTTTCCTTGGGAACTTGCTTTTTCTTAGTGGACTGAATTAGGACTAGTGCTGGTTTCATTGGATAGCCTGTGGAATTCATTGAGGATGAACTGGGGCCGGCATGGGGAATTGCTGGGGAATACCAATTCAGGCTCAAAAGTCTTAATAAAGACCCCTTACACCTGTATGTGTGTGAGCATGAGTGAGTGAGTGAGTGGGACAGCACAAGAACATAGAATAACAGAGTTGGAAGGGACCTTGGGGTTCTTCTAGTCCAGGGGTGTCCAAACTTGGCAACTTTTAAGACTTGTGGACTTCAATTCCCAGAATTCCCCAGCCAGCATGGCTGGCTGGGGAATTCTGGGAGTTGAAGTCCACAACTCTTAAAATTGCCAAGTTTGGACACCCCTGTTCTAGTCCAACCTAAGGAGACCTTATACAATTTCATACAAATGGATGTCCAGTCTCTTCTCAAAAGCCTCCAGTGTTGGAGCCCCCACAACTTCTGAAGGCAACTTCTGTTCCACTGGTTGATTGTTCTCACCATCAGGAAATTTCTCCTCAGTTCTAGATTGCTTCTCTCCTTGATTAGTTTCCACCCATTGTTTCTTGTCTTGTCTTGCCTTGCCTTTTGGTGCCTTGGAAAATACTTTGACCCCCTCGTCTTTGTAGGAGCCCCTCAAATAATGCAGCCAAGGATTGCATTGGCTTTTTGGCTGCTGCCACACGCTATTGTCTCATATTTAAGTGATATCAGATAGAGTTTTGGTATTCTCAGAGTTTGCTTGTTTTCATGCTGACATCTCATTACCCGATTAGATAACATCATCAGTGTGAGAGGAAGTGGGTTTTATGGATGATATAATTTATTCTAGATGACATAGAATCAGGGCTGGAAGGGACCTTGGAGGCCTTCTACATGCATTATGTTCTT
Organism: Natrix helvetica; assembly: GCF_964273705.1. NCBI lineage: Eukaryota > Metazoa > Chordata > Lepidosauria > Squamata > Natricidae > Natrix > Natrix helvetica. The sequence continues at coordinate 2,114,302 of NC_138562.1, read as the reverse complement.
TTCTATGGGATTTCTGGTGTATATAAAGATTTACGTAGCAGTTTTAATAGAGTTTGGCTGTATTTCATTATAATCACTACAATAAGCAGCCTGTTCAGGTAGCATCAGGTCTGTTGAGAAATTGAGGTCGTAAATTTCTCTCTCCAGTGTTGCAAGACGAACCCATTAGCCGTGAGGAAGGCGCAGAGAATCCACTGCTATTGTCCCACCATCAATTCTCATGAACATTTTGAACTTTCTGTCTCTTTAAACTCCAGTCTGGAAATGGCAATAAATGCATTTGGTGGAGACAGTTGGAACCTTTGATTGCTTTTTTGCCAGGCAGCTGTTCAAAGGAGAACCCTCCCCTGTTGCTTCTCCTTGAAATAAACCAGGCTCTGAATTAAGTTCAGCTTTCTAGGAAAAAAATGGCTTATACCGAGTTTGTCTAACCAGGCTCATTCTCCCAGTATAAATGAAGACACCATCTCTTACCAAAATAAACATCATCATAACGTTAAACTGAAAGGTCAGCATGAAATAAAAAGGCAGATTTACGAGGGCTATTTGAGTCCAAAGGGGATCACGGAATCATTATCATGATTTCAATCACCTTTTGGATTGAAATTAGAGGGGGCCAAGTAATAAGCCATCAGACCTGAAATTCTGTGAAATTCTTTAAGGGGATCTTCATTTAGTCTGTTTCATCTCTGCTCTCAGTTTAGCGCAAGGGGTGTCAAACTCAAGGCCCACGGGGCTGCCCTGGAAACAGTGAAGAACCATGCCGTGATGCCTCTGCCAGGGAAAAGGGAGCTTGGGGCGGCTGCATCCGCCCTCCTGGCCTCCGTTTTCACTGGCAGAGGGTTGCAGGAGGGCCGTCGTAGCGGAAAACAGAGCTCGGGAGCCCGTTTTAGCTGGCAGAGCACTTAGGCCACCACAGGCACCCTGACACGTTGACTGACGTTGAGCTGGCCATGCCTGCTGGCCAGCCCCCCCCCTCCCAGGTCAAATACAACCCTGATGTGGCCCTCAATGAAATTGAGTTTGACACCCTGGTTTAGTATAACAATATCAGATTTCTGGAAGGGCCACAGACAATATGGCTCCTTTATCCCGAAACATTTTAAGTCTCGTTTCCTGTATCAGAATAATAGAATAACAGAGTAACAAAGTTGGAAGGGACCTTGGAGATCTTCTAGACCACTCCCATGCTCAAGCAGGAAAACCTGTACCATTTCAGACAAATGATTGTCCAATCTCTTCTAAAAAAACCTCCATTGTTAGAGCACCCACAACTTATGGGGGTAGGTTGTTTCACTGATACCAGGAAATGTCTCCTTAGTTCTTCCATTGGTTGCTTCTTTTTCTGCCTTCAGCTGCTTTGGAGAATAAGTTGACCCCTCTTCTTTGTGGCAGCCCCTCAAACATTGCTACCATGCCTCCCCTAGTCTTTATTTTCATTCAACTAAATGCACCCAGTTCCTGCAACCGTTCTTCCTATGTTTTGGCCTCCAGCCCCTGAATCCTCGTGGTTGCTCTTCTCTGCACTCTTCCCAGAGTCTCAACGTCTTGTTTACGTCATGGTGACCAAAACTGGGCCCAGTATTCCATGTATGGTCTTACCAAGGCATTATAAAGTGGTAATGCAGCCTTGGACTGTGTTGGCTTTTTTGGCAGCTGTGACACACTGCCGGCTCCGCATATTGTGCAGCCAACCGATTTGTTTTTCAACAATAACAGGAGTATCTACAAGCTATGATTAGAAAAGTTTAAATGGCTGTGATGGTGTGAGGATGAATGTCAGGACTTTGCACAATTATGCCCCCTGCCATTTTGATCTCCCTATAGATGTCCCCATTTGCACATCTGTTGTCTCCTAATTCTGCATGGACTTTTTTCAAATCCACATGACAATCTATATACAGATAGTCCTTGACTTAAAACAGTTCACTTAGTGAACTTGCAATGGAACTGAAAAAAGTGACTTATGACCTTTTTTTTTACATTTTTTCACACTGATGGGCCTTGGCATTGCAGCATCTCCATGGTCACGTGATTTATGGATGCTTGACAACTGACTCACATTTATGACGGTTTCAATGTCCTGGGGTCACGTGATCCCCCTTTGCAACCTTCTGACAAACAAAGTCAATGGGGAAACCAGATTCACTTAACAATCGTGTTATTAATTTAAGAACCGCAGTGATTCAGTTAACAACTTGGCAAAAAAGGTCATGAAATGGGGCAATATTCACTTAACAAATATTTCACATAGCAACAGAAATTTGGCCTCAATCGTGGTCGTAAGTTGAGGACTACCTGTACCCATCTACATGGGATACATCTCTGAGTATCTATCTAAATTTTAAAGAATTTGTACCATTGAAGACATTAGAAGCGCCGTCATCGTTAGACGCATGGAGGAATTATCTGGTGAGGAATTATCTCTGAAAGGATGACCCATGGGTCATGCGTTGTCTAGTTGACATTTAAAACCCTGTTTTCCCTATTTTTGTCCCAAATGCCAGCCAATCTGAAGGACACTTTAACACTGACTTCAAGAACATGAGGCATTTCCTAAAATCAAGAATATTAGAATGCTTTTTATTGGCCAAATTTGATTGGACGCACAAGGAGTTTGTCTCCAGGGCATAAGCTCTCAGCGTACATGCAAAAACAAGAAAGTAAGAATAATCATAAGAGGCCAATTAAAGAAGGTAGTAGAAAAGATGAGAAGGATAATAACAACACAGCCCTACTACATGGGTAAATATCCTCAGACATAAGACAGTGCAGTGGAAATTAGATGTTCAGCAAAGTGATGGCATGAGCAAAAAAACTGTCTCTGTGATGGGGTTTTTGTTTTTTTTGTTTTTTGGCATGCAATGCCCTATATGGCATCCGAAAACAGTTTATGCCCAGGATGTCTAGAGAAAAGAAGGACTAGGAGTGACATGATAGCAGTCTTCCAATATTTGAAGGGCTGCCACAAAGGAGGGGGGGTGTCAACTTATCTTCCAAAGTACCAAAAGGCTTTGGAACAAAAAACAATGGATGAAAACTAATCAAGGAGAAAAGCAACCTGGAATTAAACTTCCTAACAGTGACAACCATTAACCAGGGGAACAGAAGTTGCCTTCAGATGTTGTGGATGTTCCATCACTGGAAGTTTTTAGGAAGAGACTGAACAGCCAATTGTCTGAAATTTTACAGGGTCTCCTGCTTGAGCAGGGGGTTGGACTAGAAGACCTCTAAGGTCTGTGTCTATTTCTATTGTTTCTATTCTTTGATGGGTCTGTAGATATTTCCTGGGCCCACTTTCTGAGGACCCATGTAATATACAGGTCCTCCTCCATGGAAGTTAGGCTGGCTGCAATTGTTTTTACTGCATCCTAGCTATCCGTTGAAGTCTGCAGTTGTCCTGTTTGGTTGCTGTATCAAATCAGAGAGTTAGAAAAGTACGGATAACTACTCCGTAGAACTGTATCGGCAGCTCCTTGGGCAGCCTGAGCTTTCTGAGTGGTTGCAAGTTCCACCCATGTAAAGCTTGCCTATTTTCTATATTTCTCTCTACTTTTTTCCCCCCTTGCCTGTTTTGCTGGCTTCTGGCCATAATAAAGTTTTATCGACATTGGCTTAGATCAGCATTGGAGAGCTGATCTCCTCCAGGTAGGTTTATTCTAGACCTAAAATCCCCCACCACAATGGATTGGGCAGCAGGTAAGTGTTGAAGGGGCTGGAAGAATTTTGAAAATATCGTAGAGCTTTCGAGAGTTAGTTTGGGCAAGTAATTAAAGGCATCAGCCTAAAAAACAGACAACTGTGAGTTTTAATCCTTCTGTAGACACGAAAGCAACTGTGTGACTTTTTGCCACTCATTCTCCCTCAAGGTGGCCCTGGCAAATCGCTTCTGAAAAGGCCACCAAGAAAACTGCAACTGCACTTAATGCAATCAGCAAGAGTCAACCATGACTTGAAGACAATGAGAGGCAGTTTGGTGTAGTGGTTAATTGCACCAGGCTAGAAACAGGAGACTGTGAGTTCTAGTCCCTCCTGAGGCATGAAACCAACTGGGGAACTTGGGCCAGTCCCTCTCTCTCAGCCCTAGCAAGGAGGCAATGGCAAACGACTTCTGAAAATCTTGACACACAAAACTGCAAGATGGTCCAGGCAGGTGGCAGGAATCGAGACATAAAAGAAAGAAAAGTGGAGGTAGTCCTCGACTTACAACCACAATTGAGCCCAGAATTTCTGTGAGACAGTTGTTAAGTGAGTTTTGCCCTATTTTGTGACCTTTATTGCCACAGTTGTTAAGTGAATCATTGCAGTTGTTAAGTGAATCTGGCTTCCTCGTTGAGTTTGCCTGTCAGGAGTGATCATATGATCCCAGGACACGGCAGCCGTCATAAATATGAGTCAGTTGCAAGAATTGGAATTCTGACCATGCGGCCATGGGGTTGCTGCAACGGTCATACATGTGAAGAACGGTCACAAGTCACTTTTTTCAGTGCTGTTGATTCTGTAGTGACCTGTAGATTCATTCGGTTGGTACCCCGAGGAAGAGATCTTAGCGCGGCCAAAGGCAGCCTCCCCAGACTGCGCTTAAAGTCACAGGCATCACGACATCATCGGGCAGAAACTGTAGATGGCGGGGTCATTTTCCACACAACAACGTTTGGATGCTGTTTCTGCTGCTGTGTTTGGGTCTCCTGCCCCCAATTGAAACCTCGCCCCTTTTCCTAGGACAGGGTTGCTGAACCTTGGCAATTTTAAGATGTGTGGATTTCAATTCCCAGAATTCCCCAATTAGCTATGCTGGCTGGGGAATTCTGGGAGTTGGAGTCCACACGTCTTTAAATTGCCAAGGTTGAGCAACCCTGCCTTAGGACTTCAAGGCCCCATGGGGTCACCATTAATCTCACTACCTCATGAAATAGGCCAGCCCACATCGAAAGGGAGAGGTCCCATGACCCACCCAGAAGCTTCCCGAAGGAGTAGAGACTTGAATTTGGCTCTCCCGTTCAGACACCACAGCGCCACACGTGTTCATGTTTTCATCTCAGGCTCCATGATTAGGAGACTGAAGGCTAAAACATACGAAGAACGGTTGCAGGAATTGGCTATGTCTAGTTTAATGAAAAAAAGGACTTGTGGTGACATGATAGCAGTCTTCCAATATTTGAGGGGTTGCCCCAAAGAAGAGAGGGTCAAAAAGGCAGAAAGCAGGACAAGAAACAACAGATGGAAAATAACCAAGGAAAGAAGCAACCTAGAACTAAGGAGGAACTTCCTAACAGTGAGGACAATTAACCATTGGAACTACTTGCCTCCAGAAGTTGTGGGTGTTCCATCACTGGAGGCTTTTAAGAAGAGATTGGACAACCATTTGCCTGAAATGGCCGAGGGTTCCCCGCTTGAGCAGGGTTTGGACTAGAAGACCTCCCAGGTCACTTCTAACTCTGTCGTTCTATTTGGCAGCCCTTTGGATTCAGAAGAAAGGCACCCATTGCGAGGTCCTTGGTGCTTGTTTTGTTGCAGAAGTTTAATTACCCAACTAGGTAACAACATCATCAGCGCTAGAAGGGAGCAGAGTTTGCTCTCTATTTAAATACAAGTGGCTGGTGGAGTTTAGACATTCTTGGTGGTTCCTTGATTAAGCTGTTCACTGTTACTGTTTGTCTGAAATGGTAGTTCCTTGATTAGGATATGTTTCATGGCTTGATTGTTAGTCTAGTGTTAATCTTGGAGTTAATCTTTGCTTATCTGGGTGTTGATTGCTGGTGAGGAGGCATTTTGGTCTCTTTGTGTTCATTTTAGCTTTTCGGTTGTTTCTTTTGCATGGTTTTGAATGATGTTGCTTATCTCTATCTGCCTGTTGATGGCTGATAAACAGTTCAACCTTGAGCTACAAAGATTCTCTTCTGTTAGTTAAGATATCCACATTAGATACAGGCAGACTTCTTAGATTAAATCTCAGCAGAAGGATGCAAAACAGCACCCAGCGGCTCAAGAGAGCTTGCATTCTTTTTCTGAGGATGCGCCCTAATCAATTAAAAAGGTTTCTGATTTAAAAATCTACATACCTTGAAAAGTTTTTTAGAAACCAGAAACTCTAATTTATTTCTCACCTCTGAGGCTGATAGATTACTTTTTCCACTTTGCTGGTTTTGGAAAATGAATATATAGCATCGGTTTTGGATGCTTGTCCATTCTTGCTAGTATCACTTTGTTGCACCGGCATGTAATTTGAACTTTTGAAATTGCAGAAAATTAATTGGGGATTGATGAGGTTGCGTGGAACTGAGATGGAGGGGAGGCACTGTTGCTTTGCACTTTGAAATCTACTGAGCTTGAAAGTGGAGATTCCTCTTTTATTTATTTATTTTATTTATTAGTACTTTTATCCCATCTTTGTAACTATAAGTAATTCAAGGCAGTGAGCATACCTCTGGTAAACTCCTTCCTCCTCTTATTTTCTCCACAACAACTACCCTATGAGATGCGTGGGGTTCAGAGAGTGACTGGTCCAAAGTCACCCAGCCACTTTCATGTCTAAAGTAGGACTAGAACTCACCATCCCCTAGTGATTAGCCCAAAATCATCCAGCCACCTTTTTTGCTTAAAGTAGGACTAGATTTCACCATCTCCCAGTGATTGACCCAAAAATTATCTAACTGCTGGTCATGCTGAAGGTGAGACTAGAACTCACAGTCTCCTGGTGTCTAGGGCAATCCCCTTAATCACTAGACCAAACCGGCTCTCCAGCTCTTGAAATGGGTCACCCTTGAGTGTCCCAGGCAAAACCAGTTGAGATCATGCAAGTCAAATATGCACTTTTCTTGTGCCTGGAGGTGAGGGTTACTTTTATGGGGGGGGGGGGAATTGGACAGAGGTGTCACGAGGGCTTAGCAACCATTTTTAAGCTTGCTCTAGTTTTGCTACCCCAAAGGGGACGGTTTAAGCCCCACCTGCTATGGAATTCTATTCTAGGGGCTGCCAAAAAGATCCTGGCTTGTATGGTTTGTCCAACTGTGATTTATTGACTAAATGTTTCATTTTTTTCATCTAAGGAGGCTTGGTTCATATGTCCTGCTAAACAGAAGGGCTGTTTTGAGACTCATTTAGCTTAGAACATAGAATAACAGAGTTGGGAGGGATCTTGGAGGTCCACTAGTCCAACCCTCTGTTCAAGCAAATGTAAGCCAAGACGTAGCTTGTAAAACACAATTTGTAGCTCTCTAGCCAATTGGAGGTCTACTCAATAAATCACAGTTCAATAAAACTTGGGTTTAGAGAATGGATGAACCAGACAATAACTTTCAGGCAAAAACTGATTTGGGCAAATGGTCTTCCCCACGGAGGAGGCCTCTTCAGTTATTTGTGGTTACATTGTGGTTGAGCTAGAAGCTATTCAGGGTTGGGTAGCCCTGTTGGCTAGGAAGGTCTGAAGCTGTTGGGCCCGTGTTTCTCCACCTGGGAACTTTCAGATGGGTGGACCTCAACTCCCAGAACTCCCCAGCCAGCCAAGCACAATTCTGGGAGTTGAAGCCCACCCATCTGAAAGTTCCCACGGTGGAGAAAATCTCAGCTAGACACAAGTGGACGTGTCAGGGTGGTAGGTGAGACACTCAATAAGTAAATACCAACCTCCTGGTGAACGTTCCAGAGCAGGTGTCGGTATGTGGGCGTCTGCACAGCTCGTACAAGAGCTTGCTGATGAAAACGTGGCATACGTGATTCTGCCGTTTGTTCTCAGAACTTATGCACAGCCCAAATCTGTTTATGCAAGCAGGGGAGGGAGATTAGCCTCCCAACGTCTTTGTGCAGTTAAAAAAGAGAGAGTCAAAAACAGCAGGACGCCTTGAAAACAAGCCCTGTTTTCTTAACTGTGCAAGAGAGAACAGATAAGAGTTTGATAGGAGAAGAGTCCAGAATGGCATTTATGTTTCTGAAATGCTGCCCTCCTCTCCCTCCTCAGTTTTCATCCCTTACCGGGTCACGCATGCTTAAACATTGTAATTTATGACCAATGGGTTCAAAGAGTCCAAGGCATTAAATTGCACAAAAGCTCATTGGCTCTCAGTTTCCTAGGATTTGTTATGTAGAAAGTAGAATAACAGGGTTGAAAGGGACCTTGGAGATCTTCTAGTTCAGCCCCCAACTCAAAGAGACCTTATACCACCCCAGACAAATGGTTCTCCCCTCTCTTCTTGAAAACGTCCACTGACGGGGCACCCACAACTCTGGGAGGCCAGCGATTCCATTGATTACGGTAACTGCTCCCACTATCAGGCAATTTCACCTTAGGTCTAAGTTGACTCTCCCTTTAATCAGAATCAGAATCTGAAGAGCTGGAAGAGACCTTGGAGGTCTTCTAGTCCAGCCCCCTGCTCAAGCAGCAGATCCTATACTTGTGATGGCGAACCTATGTCACACGTGCCAGAAGTGGCATGTAGAGCCATCTCTCCGGGCACGCGAGCTATTGCCCATTGCTCTTCCAGGTTCCGGTGCGCTGGCCAGCTGGTCTTTGTGCGTGCATGCGCACCAGAAACTGGAAGACCAAGTGAACGGTGCGCACACGCGCACCAGGCAGCTGCTCTTCTGGTTTCTGGCGCTCATGTGCACGCATACCAGGAACCAGACCAACTTCACAGAGAGTTGAAGTCCCACGTCTTCTTAAAGGCTGTGAGATTGAGAAACGGCCTGTGAGCCAAAGAGATTGGCCTGACGGAAAGCCATTAACTGCGATCTGCCTTGGCCTGCTGTCCTCCCCAGCCCATCCAAAGGTTGCAGTCCAAAGAGTCCCTCCTGGGGGCAATTCTAATGTGCAAAAACACCAGAGGTGTTTCCCACAACAGAAACAGGCTCTGGCTTTTCGGCAGGAGGGTAACACACAGACAAATACTTTTTTTTCTCCTTTTTTCCTTCCCCCCACGGACTCCCCAGTGCAAAGAAGAGAATGTGGCAGTTTATTTCCAGCTCAGATGATAAACCCAAAGGCCTGATCGCTTGCAACAATTCCTGTGAAATGTAATGGGGATTGGCAATTCCTCAGTTGCCATTCTTTTATTCTTTTCCCTCCTCTTTGCTAGCAGGGAGGACTCGGGAATGTTTGCAGTGGTATTGAGAGAGGGGGGGAGAGAGAGAGAGAGAGAGAGAGAGAGAGAGAGAGAGAGAGAGAGAGAAAGAGAGAGACTCACTGTGATAGAAAAGAGGGAGAAGCAAATGAGGGATTTGTGTTTTTTTTTGCAGTAAATATAAAATGGGGGGGAAAATCTGGACAGTGCCATAGCTGGAAGATGCCAGGGGCATCTTTTGCATCCGAGTCCTCCTTTCTTATCACAATACTCTTTCATTAAAACCATTGCAGTCACTGGTAGCAACGCTTAACAGTTAATCCCGAGGTGGCTGTTTGGTTGGGCTGCCGCTCAGCTCAAGCTGTCAGTTTTGATTCTGTGGAAAATGCCCACCTTGAAGCCGTTGTGGTTCTTCTTAGCCTGGATCGTAATCTTCATCTGCTAGACAAAACCAAAGGGTCGCCGGCATCCAATCGGTGATTGGCACAGTAAGGTATACTTCTCCTGTTCCTGGAGGTACAGGTAATCCTCGACTTACAACACTTCATATAGTAACTGTTCAAAGTTACAACAATAGTGAAAAAAGGGACTCATGACCGTTTTTCACACTTATAACCATTGTAGCATCTCCATGGTCACGCGACTTATGTTCGGATGCTTGACAGCTGACTCACATTTACGACAGTTGTGGTGTCCCGGGGTCACGGCAATCCCCTTTTATAACCTTCTGACAAGCCAAGTCAATGGGGAAGCCAGGTTCACTTAGCAACCATGTTACTAAATTAAGCACTGCAATGATTCACTTAACAACCGTAGCATTGGGGCAAAACTCACTTAACAAATACCTGACTTGGCAACAGAAAGGGTCGCTACCACTCCTGGCAGTAAAATCCATTGTTGGGAGGGTTGTTGCCTTCCGAGTGAGCTGGGAGGGATCTAAATTTAATCAATAAGTTTTTCATTGAGTGATGTCTTCCCATTGATCTCTAACTTTAAGCAGGACCCAATTAAAAAGCAAGAGAAAACTTTTCCTGCATTCCACTTATTCCATTTATCCATTTATCCTGAATGATATTTATAAAATAATCCCCCCCCCAATCTTTGCAATGCCCACCTTGGAGTCTGAGGGCCAGCTTTAAATCATCCTCGGGGGGGGGGGGGGAGGTGTATTTTGTGCAGAATATTGTTTTAAATTATATTTTATTTTTAAAACTCATAGCGTCCCCCATCCCTCATAGTGACTCTAGTCAAACTACACAATAAAGCAGCCCAGGTAGCCAAAAGCCCTTAAAAAGCAGGCAATTTAAATTCAAAAGCTAAAATTACATTTGCTCTGCTCTGACTTGGCTCCCTTTGTAGGGGGGAGGGAGGAAATTCAGGGCAGGAGGAAGAAAAGAAAATGCCCTGAATGGCGGCTTATTTGAATTTTTAAAAAGTGTTTGACTTGCAAATAGGTAGAAGGGCTTCGCTTTTCTACTCCTATCTCCTCTTCCCACAAGTAGTCCTTGACTTACAACCATAATTGAGCCTGGGATTACACTTGTAAATTGTGCCAGTTGTAAAGTGACTTTCCAATGTAACTGTTGTGTCCACTTTAACAACTTTTTCAGGCCTCTTAAGCAAATCCCACAATAGTCAAATGAACTCCCAGGTGGTTAAGTGAACGTGTGGTCATTAAATGAACCCATTGTACTCAATGGGCATTGTTCTACTGAAAACCAGAAGTAAACACTGGTTTCTGGCAAACAAACATCATAAACCACGATTACTAACTGTGAAACACTGCAAACTGCCATAACAGTGAATCAGCTGCCAAAGGCCCAAAATGCAATCACATGGACCACAAGGAGGGGCAGCTGTCATAACTTTGAACAGCTGCTAAATGATTGGTTGTAAATCAAAGACTACCTGTAAATGCAACATAGAATTAGAGTCTGAAGCAACCTTGAAGGACCTTGGAGGTCTTCTAGTCCAACCCCCTGCTCAAGCAGGAGACCCTCTATCATTCCGGACAAATGGCTGTCCAATGTCTTCTTGAAAGCCTCAGTGATGGAACATCCACAACTTCTGAGCGGCAAGTTGTTCCACTGGTTAATTGTCCTCACTGTTGGGGAATTTCCCCTTATTTCTAGGTTGCTTTTCTCCTTGATTAGTTTCCATCTATTACTTCTTGTTTTGCCTTCTGGGTGCTTTGAAAACTAGGTTAACCCCCTTGTCTTTGTAGGAGCCCCTCAAATATTGGAACCCTGCTGCTCTCATGTCTCCACTAGTCCTTCTTTCCCTTAGATTAGAGACATCCAATTGCTGCAACTGTTCTTGGTATGTTTTAGCCTCCAGACCCCTGATCATCCTTGTTGCTCTTCTCTGCACTCTTTCCAGAGTCTCAACATCCTTTTTACATTGTGGTGACCAAAACTGAATGCAGTATCCCAAATGTGGCCCTACTAAGGCTTTGTAAAACGGTACTAGAACTACACCTGGTGACTGGGCATCACACACTGGTTCTTCAGCAATGGAACAATGGAAACTTTTCATGCCATGTCAGATGATTCCCCCTTGGCTGAAAATATCTTTTCTTCTTTCTCTCTCTTTCTCTCTCTTTCTCTCTCTCTCTCTCTCTCTCTCTCTCTCTCTCTCTCTCTCTCTCTCTCTCTCTCTCTCTCTCCCCCCCCCCCAATATGGTGTGAATCCATATTCCTTTTAGTTTTGAGGCAGGTTCTGCAAAATGTAATGCCCTTGGACTAGTTAGGATCCAGTCTGCTGTGCCAACTCAGAAAGGAGGCAAACCTGTTGTGTGAATCCATGCCTCTGTGGATGAATTATCCAGAAGTAAACACAGCCAATCTCTGTCTCGGATTCTTTCTGAAGTCTCTATCTTCTGATTCTTGATTTCTATGTTTTGGGAACTAGTCTTGGATGGCTCACCATTGTGTGATTTTTGTGTTTGTGTCCTTTTCCCTTCCCCTATTTAAAATGTTCCTTGACTCATCTATTTTGTCTAGCCTGTATCTAAACACTTAAGTTTACATGGGAAGTTTCTCCTCCTTCTCTTCCCCTTTCTAATCATCCCGTGTTTTCCTCCCGTTGCCTGTAGCTGACAAGGAGCCTTCCTGGCACGGCCTCCTACGTGGCATGTGTGGCGCCTGGGTTTTTTTTTAGAGGCTACACACATAATGTGTGTATCATTGTGTGATGCTCAGGTCTTCCCTGTTACTATGGTTATGCCCCCCAATTGCAGTGTCACTGGACATGTGACTGGAAGGAGCGAAGGAGAAAGTTGCTCGCTGTGATTTGATTGGATTTCCATAAGATCTGCTTAAGAAGAGAAGTGCTCTCGTTCCCGAGATAAACATTTCTTTCAACTCTTTTCCGGATGAAAATAATTTAGTAAGAAGTGGTACTTGTCTCGAGCTCTTGTAAAGCCTGCTCTGCATTGGGAATTGCTGCACTTCTTCACCACTGAGAGATTCCGCTGCTTTCAGTTCTGGTTTTTAAAAATAGCTCCTTATTTACAGAAGAAGAAGAAGAAGAAGAGAAAGAGGAGGAGGAGGAGGAGGAGGAGGAGGAGGAGGAGGAGGAGGAGGAGGAGGAGGAGGAGGAGGAGAAAAACAACAACAACAACTATGTGGTAGAAAACGCTTGGGAAGAAATGCAGGAAGCAAAAATGGGGCCTCTGATTTAGTGCAGTGAGTCCTTGACATATGACCACAATTGGGATCGGAATTTCTATTGCTAAGAAACGTGGTAGCTAAGTGCCTGATTTTATGAGCTTTTTTGCCATGGTTCTTAAGCAAATCATTGAAGTTCTTAAGTGAATCACGGAGTCATTAAACTAATCCAGGTTCCCTCATTGACTTTGCTTGTTGGAAGCCACCTAGGAAGGGTGCAAATAGTGATCATGTCACACACACACGCGCACACACACACACACACACACACACACACACAGGATGCTGTAATTATCACAAATGCCCCAGCACCAGAATTTTGATCACGTGACCAGGGGGATGCTGCAACTGCCATAAGTGCAAGGATCAGTTGTAACTCACATATTTCAGTGCCCAACCACTGAAGTTATAACTTGAGGACTGCCTCAACTTGTCAACTCTGAACTGAACCTGGCTGAAGCCATCTTATGCTGCTCCATAATTGCCATGCACTATGGGGGGGGGGGGAATGAGGGGGGAATAGTTGGACCATCTCATTGACAAAATAGAGAGCTCTCCCATGGGAGCCAAGGTCATCCAAACAGGTGGCAGGAGAGGAGGAGCAGAAGTGATCAAGGCAGCCCGCCAACTGCATTGATTGGACAATGTGATCTGTGACACCTGGGAGATTGAAACATTTGCTCTTTTAATTACACGGTAACCGCGGAAAACTTTTAGAGTTGACTTTCGCTGACTGTGCCGATGTCATGTGTCCAAGAAACATTTCTCTGAGGAATGTTCCTGCCTTGGAGTGCTGATTTCTTTGGATGCGTTAGTCAGAATGCTGACCTTCTATACTCAGCTGATTTGCAGCCGTGTCTGCCTGGGACACTTTCATATTCCTTCTGCCTGTATAGGACTTAAGACACGTTTTTCCCCTTGTCACTTTGGCAATGGATCTGGCTTATCTCTGTGGTATGCAATAAATTAAACCGGGTGGAGCTTCAGTCCCCTCATTTTGCCAACATCTTCATTGTTTTGACCATACCCCGCAGAGGCCTCTGGGGGCAGCTCAGGTGATGCCTGTGGCACTGATTCAAGGGCAGGAGGGTTGCCAGTGAAACTGTGGTCCTGTTTCTGGCTGATGGTATGAAAGAGGGGAAAATCAGTTGCCTGGAGAGGAGATTATTCCAACAACCATGTTGTTAGTTTTCCCAACTTGGTAGTTAGAAAAGATATCAAATCCATTGTTAATGAAAGTATACTTTACTAAAGCCAATTAGTTACAGAAGAAGCAAAGCCGGATCTGAATTTTCACGTCCAAAGCATCTAGATAGCTTTTTTCCTCCTCCCAACGTTTCCCCTCCTTATCTCCAACTGCCCAATTACGTTCAAACAAATGGTTTCTGCAACACTCCCTGGCTTGGTGGGCTGGAGGGTGTGGCATTCCATTCTGTGAGCTTGGAATGGCCAGTGGCTCTCCCTGGACAGCAGGATGAGTAGTTTTGACTCCTCTCATCCCTGCCCAGCCCTTTCCTCCCTGCATCTCCCTCCCCCCAATAGTTTATGGCAGACTGGCATCTGGCAAAGCATGGCTTGTGCAGCAGGATGGCAGTCCTGACACATCTGGCCACTTGGGAAAAGAAATAGTCCAAGTTAATGAACAATTCTTTCCCATATGTTAAGGGAGAAAAGACCACCTCACATTCCTTTCCTGAGCTTCTTGAGCACCTGACAGACCTCAATCTACTACCCTCCCTTCCCCTACTATTCCTTCTTTCTACGGAGAGGGCTGAAAAGCCCCATTGCACCGCCTGTATTTGCTTGCGCAGAGTGCGGCACAGCTGGAGGGCTAGGTTGAACAGCAGGGGCCAAACATGCAGGGGTTTTGGTGTGTCATCATTACCCCACCCACCCGTTTGCTTCTCTTATGGGGCTGGGAGAGGTTTCTCTGCAATCCTCTCATTTGGTATCAGGAAAAACCAAGAGTTTTGGCCTCTCCTCACCAGCCGCCATGCATTGTTGGGTGGTTGTTTTTTTAAATCCAAACTGGTCACAATGATCATTGGCTGGAAATGGTTTCCTATTCTGCCATCTGGTTTTATGGAGAAAAAATAACAATGTCCATGTGGCAAGAAGCCATCATTTAAAACAGAGGCTTGGGGTGATTTTTTTTTTTTGGTCCTTTGTCTATTTGTATAACTTTAAACTTTCCAAGGTAGAAAATCTGAACGTTGGGACCTTGAAAGGGAGCTGTCCATGGTACCACTAGCCTAACGATGTCCTTGCAACAGAAAACCTGCCCTTTTGATGTGCATTGCTTCATCCTAGCCCTCATCGTGACCCAGCAGAGGCCACCAATCCAGTCTGGTGCCCAAAAGGCAGAGGCTAAAGCTTCTGGTGTTATACAAGGGACTAGTCCCCCTGTTCTTTTAACAGAGTAACAGAATGCTATTCTGTTGAGATAGAACAAGGTAGCTAGTTGGAAGGGACCGAGGAAATCTTCTAGTTCAACCCTCTGCTCAAGCAGGAAATCCTACTCCACTTATGGCAAACCTTTTTGTTGTTAAGTGCCAAAAATGTGAGTGTGCGCATGCAATAATGCATGCATGTGCCGGCACCTATAATGCAAAGCGTCCCCCCCCCCATGCACATGCATGCACAACACCCACCCACCCACCCCACACACGCAGCATTGCTTGCTTCCAAGCTGAGCTTGGTATTTCCTCTGGGGGGCTGGGGAAGGCCGTTTTTGCCTCCAGAAAAGCCTCCGGAGCCTGGAGAGGGCGGAAAACGGGCCCATTGGGCCTACCAGAAGTTCATTTCTCAACTTTTTCACCCTCCCCAGGCTCCGGAGGCTTTCCTGGAGCTTGGGCAGGGTGAAAACTGCCTCCCCCAGCCCTCCGGAAGGCCGAGAATCAGCTGGCTGGTATGCACATGCGTGCTGCAGCTGGCAGATATGGCTCCTTCTGCCACCTGGGGCAAGCGAGTCATAGGTTCGCCATTCCAGACAAACGGCTGTCCGATCTCTTCTTAAAACCTTGTTGGAGCCCCCAGCTAGCGATTCCACTGGTTTATTGTTCTCACCATCAGGAAATTTCTCCTTAGTTCTAGGTTGGTTCTCTCCTTCATTAGTTTCCATCCATTGTTTCTTGTCCTGCCTTCTGGCGCTTTGGAGAACAGGGTGACCCGCTCTTCTTTCTGTCAGCCCTTCAACTATTGGAACACTGCTATCATGTGACTCTTCTTTTCCTCACTCATATTATTCCCACTTGAATCAATTGATTTCAATGTAACTAACTGATACGCAATCCATGTCCATTCCAATTTTAGTATGTTCTTTGCATATATTTATGTTTCCCTTTCCTTTGTACTTTTTCACTTTTCCTGTTCTCTTTTTACTCTTTATCATTTCTTTTGATTGTTGGTTTTTTATGCATAGGCTTTGTAAAAGGTAATAAAATTATTTGAAACAAAAGTTTATTGTAAGTTGAAATACAAATAGAAACAAGAGTTACGAAAGTTAAAGAAGAAAAAAGAGAGGTGGAGGAAGAAGTAAAAAATAGTAATGACTTCTGACCTTTTTTCATTACAGTAGAATGTTTTTTAAAAAGGGCTTACCTCAACCTTCTGCTTTGCATTTCTAAATGTTTCAAGCCATTTCTAGAACAACAAAGTCCTTCTAGTCTTCAAGAAATCAAAGAAAAGAGCAACAAAGATGGTTAGGGGGCTGGAGACGAAGGCATATGAAGAAAGGTGGCAGGGATTGGGTAGGTCATTGAAAAGAAGGACTGGGGGGTGACATGATAGCAGGGTTCCAATATTTGAAGGGCTGCCACAGAGAAGACGGGGTCAACCTATTCTCCAAAGCACCAGAAGGCAGGACAGGAAGCAGTGGGGGGAAACTAATCAAGTAATCAAGGAGAAAAGCAACCTGGAGTTGAGGAGAAGCTTCCTGACGATGAGGACAAGTGACCAGTGGAATCGCTTGTCTGAAATGGCATAGGGTTTCCTGCTTGAGCAGGAGATTGGACTAGGTGACCTCCAAGGTCCCTTCCAACTCTGTTAATGTTCTATCTTCTAAAGTTTCATTTTTTAATTCAAATACAAATGATTTACAAATAAAAACAAAAATTAAAAAAATTCTTATCTTGAATTAAAGCAGTCAATTTCTCCACTAACTCCATCACCTTCACTATGAATTCTTCCATTGTGGGAGTTGGTGTCTCTTTTTCTGTGCGCCCATTTTTTTGCATATAAAATTCTTGCTGCTGTCAACGTGTGTGTTAACTGAACCTTCTTTCAAACACTTTATCCATCAAACCTAAAAGGAAAACCTTTGGTCTCAGTTTTATATTTATTTTTATAAATATTTTTATTTATTTATTTTCTGAATTAAGATTAAAAAAAACTGATCCCAATATTTTTTTGCTTGGTCACTAGTCCACCATGAATACCAGTTCATTTATAGGAAGGAGGTACCCCAATCAGTCAGCAAATGCACCCAAGGATTCTACAGTGTCATGTTTTGCTCTAATTCCCCTTTTTAATACTACTTTTTGCATTTCAGTCTTAAAGATGGAAGAAATTGCAGTCTTCAATTTAACTGAGATCTATGAAGCCCCTCATTTATAAAGTAATATAGTAATTTTGAGTCCCCAATGCATTCTGAAAGAAGAAAAAATTGAAGATAAACAGAAAACTACAAAACACAACTCATCCTTTCTTCTGTCTGTAACTTCCATTTTTACCTTCCCCAAGGGGTGTAACTGTGTAAAAATGTTGGCTTGATATCCATCTGCGACACAAACAAGAAGACTTTCTGATATTTACAAACATTAATTCCATTTTAATGGTGAATTAACAATAAGAGACTTTAATAGAAAATTGCTAATCCACTTCATTCTGACCCAAAGGAATCAGAACAGGTTTAATTTTCTTTTTTCCACAAGCCAAAGCATTATTGAGACCTCCAAAATTAGGAGAAAGAGACTTTCTCCTTCCACTATTGAGGCTGAATTGTGTGTGAAGAAAAAAAGATTTCTTCTTGGCCTTGGCCTCTGTCCTTCAATCTTTTAATTGAGTAAAGGAGGATAAAAATGCGAGTCTCAAAAAAAACAAACACTTGAGAGGATCAAGGATCTGCTTGGATTTTTTCTAAATCTCTTGATGTTCCTAAATTCAGAATGAGAGGGAGAGGGAGAGGGAGAGGGAGGGAGGGAGAGAGAGAGAGAGAGGGAGGGAGGGAGGGAGGGAGAGAGAGGGAGGGAGGGAGGGAGAGAGAGAGGGGGGGGGAGGGAGGGAGGGAGGGAGAGAGAGAGAGAAAGGGAGGGAGGGAGAGAGAGAGAGAGGGAGGGAGGGAGAGAGAGGGGGGGAGGGAGGGAGGGAGAGAGAGAGAGAAAGGGAGGGAGGGAGGGAGAGAGAGAGAGAGAGAGTCTCTACCTCTTCACCCAATCTGGAATGTTTCTTCCTAGTTGCAAAGAAGAAAGGAGATCTTAAAGAAACTTTGATTTTCTTAACGAAATCAGACGGTTCTTAAAGAAACTGTCTGGTTTGATACAGCAACCGAACAGGACGGGTACAGACTTCAATGCATAGTTAGGACTGCAGAAAAAACAATTGCAACCACCTGCCTTCCATGGAGGACCTGGATCCTGTAAGGGTCAGAAAGGGGGCTGGGGGAACGTCTCAACTCCTCCCCTTGGGACATGGCTATATGGGGCATTGCATGCCTAAACAACTAGACACGGGGCAGTTTTTTTCCACAAGCCATCATTCTGCTCAACATCCACGTCCCACAATACTGTGTTATGTCTAAGAATATTATTACACATGTAGTAGGGCTATATTGCTATTATCCATCTCATCTTTCTTATTTACCTTCTCCTACTGGCATCTTATAATTGATCTCGTAATTGTTTGTATCTTATGATTTATGATGATTTATTATTTATACCTTTGTTGCTTGTATGCACCCTAAGAGCTTATATCCCGAAGTTAAACGCCTTGTGTGTCCAGTCACACTTGGCCAATAACGAATATTCTGTTCTATTCTATTTTCCACCATTCCTCCTTTACTGCAGAATCAGCTGCTGGGAGTAATTTGCCATCACTTGTCATTCAAGGTGTATTCCAGAACCTTCTTCTTCCCATCAGCTTTGGATTTAAGTCAAGGGTCCTGAGTTTTGCGACCTTCTGACAAGCAAAAGTCAATGCGGAGGCCAGATTCACTTAACAGCTATCTTACTAACTTAACAATTGCAGTGATTCACTTAACAACGGTGACAAGAAAGGTCATAAAATGGGGAAAAATTCACTTAACACATGTAACAACATAAATGCCAGACTCAATTGTGATCATAAATCGAGAACTACCTGTAATCCTTTTCCAGGGGTCTCCGTTGTCTGCACAGGACCTTTGGGGCAGTGTGTTGGTTTGAATTGGTGTCTGTGCCCCCCTCCCCATTTTCTGCCTTCCTGGGACACTGTCAAGTTTTAACTCCCTTAGGAAGCCCAAGGTGATGGTAGAGGGAAGAAAGGAGGTAGGGAGGAGGAGAGAGGGAGAAGGCAGGAGGGCGGCTGTGAAATAGGGCATAATATGACCTATGGAAAGCGGAAGAGCAAATGATAGCAGTTGTGGATTGAGGGTAAGAGGAATTCATAATATTGGATAAGACAAAACAGTGTCTGTTAAGATGTAATGGTATTCTTGTGGTTACTTACATGAAAATAAAAAAAAAACTTTTTAAAAAAGGAAGCTAAAGACGATTTCCCTGGCAAAATTCTCACCAGTTTTGGCTGAAGGCCGATCTGTGTTGCCCCCTCCCCTGGTTGAAATGCGGTGCCCCTTCTCCCCCCACATGGAACCTCAGACCATCTCCAATTTACAATGGAGACTTTTTCCAGACAGTGATGTTGTTGCTCCGAAATGTGGCTTGGTTGCCTCCCTGCGAGTCATTCTCTTCTGCCCAAAAAAGACAATTTTCTTATCGCTCAAACCGTGATATTTTGCTGCTGGGGAATATTTTCTGTATTGAGCGCAGTTGGGGCTTATCCAGCCGATCTTCCCCCAATCTGGTTTCCTGCAGATGGGACGTCTGCAGGGCTCCACTCTGAGGCATTCTGGCTGGGGATTATGGGGGGTGAAGTCCAGCAGGCCCAAAAGGCACCATCTTGGTGAAATAGCAAATTTGCTGTCTGACGATAGAAAAACAGGGATTTCCCCCCCCTACACATGAAATGTTATTTAGGCACTATGGAAGCGTAGGGCAGTGGATGCCTTTGTGAATCAGCAACGGAAGCAATTTGGAACATTTGAATTTTAAAAAAAGAGTGAGGCACCCAGAATTTCTCCCGTTATCTCTGGTTTTGGTGGATCAGGAGGGAGGTGGGTCGGTGTTGCTCTGCAAATGGTAAAATATTGCCAGAATATTCTTTTCTTTACAAAGCCAGCGCAGTACAGGTAGTCCTCAACTTGTAACTATTCATTTAGCAACTGTTACAACAGCACTGAAAAAAGTGACCGGTCCTCGCACTTACAACCATTGCCGCATCCCTAGGATCATGTGATCAAAATTTGGACACATGACAACTAGCAGGTATTTACAACGGTTGCAGCATCCCAGCGACATGGGAATGCCCTTTGCAACCTTCAGACAAGCTCAGGGGGGGACGGGACTGGATTCACTTAACAACTGTGGTGAAAAAAGATCATAAAATTGGGCACAACTCACTTAATAACTGCTTTGCTTAGCAGCAGGAATTCTGGCCATATAAGTTGAGGACCTGCTGTATGGTAGTTAGAATTGGAAATGTGATCTAGGCCAGATTCAGAGTCCACTTCAGCCTGGGGCCTCCGTTGCAGTGGGGGAGGAGAAGGGAGGAATCCGGGGTCCTCCGAGAAAGGGGGGATAAAGCAGGGGTCTCCAACCTTGCCCACTTTAAGACTTGTGGACTTCAACTCCCAGAATTCCTCTGCCAGCTGGACCGTCCGTCTTGCAAGCCTTCTGCAAGGTCCCCTCCATGACTGGCCAGGCAGCATTTTGCAGTCCTAGGGAGCCCTTGACTTACGGTCAAAAAATTGTGCCCAAAATTCATGTTGATAAGCAAGACATTATTTAGGTGAGTTTTGCCCCATTTTGCGACCTTTCTTAAAACCTCAGAATCCCGACTCTGAAATGTTCTTCTGAATGTCCCAAGTGGTTGGCAGTTGCCCAAGGCCACCTAGTGGCTCTCAAGCGGAACTGCATGTTCTGGCCTGAGATGCGTTTAATGGTCGACATGGCAGAGCAAAGAGCGGCCTTCCTCTGCTCTCCGTCTCCTGTCCACTTGGGCCCCAATTCTAGTCTTAAAAATCCTCCATCTCCAATTCCCTGTGAAAAATCGCAGCATGCTTTGGAGGAGAAATGCTTGAAAAGGCCCTGGGATTTGTCTTCTGCTTTTCCTGGCTGGACTTTCACCGTGGCTGGCGTTGGGCGAGGAGTCACGGCAAGACAGCCACCACGTTTGGTAGGAGGGAAGGTTGGAGATTTGGTATTTTCAGTCAAATTTCATGGGTAAATTTATTCAAGCCTCGTGGGGAAAGGGATGCTCCAGTCCCAGAGGGGGATTATTCAAGAAGTAACCAGCCTGATTCCCTGTGACTTTGAGAAGACGTCCCAGCAGTTTGGGATGACATCTTCTGGCATCTTTTGTCCTCTTGCCAACTAAAAGTCTTCCTGGCACAAAACTTTGCCAGCCAAATCATCATTTGCAGTAAGACTAAAGTCAATTTATTTTAAAGAGGCAATTAAATGATAGGTCTTTATATCTAATGATGACACCTTCAGCTGATTGGGCAAATTGCTAATGTGTACATTTGTGCACCCAGCCGGGGAGAATTGAAGAAAAGGGAGGGAGGGAAGGAAGGGAAGCGAGGGAGGGAGGAGATGGATGGGGAAGGAGAGAGGGAGGGAGGGAAGGAAGGCGGGAGGGAGGGGGAGGGAGGGAGAGAGGAGATGGATGGGGAAGGAAAGGGAGGAGAGAGGGAGGGAGGAAGGGGGAAGGAGGGAGGGAGGAGATGGATGGGTGAGAGAGAGGGAGGGAAGGAAGGAAGGAAGGAAGGAAAGGGAGGGGGAGAGAGGGATGGATGGATGAGGAACAAAAGAGGGAGGGAAGGGAAGCGAGGGAGTGAGGAGAAGGAGGGAAGGAAGGAGGGATGGAAAGAAGGAAGGACAGAAAGAGAGAGGGATGAAGGAAAATCCATCCTCCTAGCCGGGAGATATGCCAAGTAGGTTACGCATGAAGGAAAATGCAACCCATCCTGTGCCTAGCCAAAATGAGCGGGGATTAGTGTATGTGAGGCAGAACTGAACCTTCCATCTGTTTGGCTGTGGGTGGGCACAGAGGGAAAGCACCTCCCCTTCCTCTAAAGGGGAAACTTGCAAGACTTGAATTATTTAAAGTTTTTTGCACCCTGCCTTGACTGTGAGGTTGAATTGGGAAACTGAAGGCACTTTGCATGATCTCTAACCAAAGAGATCCATGGGACTTCAAGAATCCTCAACTGTGGTCAAACAATCCAGCTGGTCCTTATGTGCAGCTCAGAATGAAGACCTATTATAAGTATTCATGGGAGCCTGAGCGGTTTATTTACAAATGAGGCTCTGTTGTGTCTCTGTATGGTCTACTGTTCTGACTTTAGGCAGCCTTGAATGTGTCAGAGTTTGTTGCAAAAATCAAATCCAGAAAGCACACACAGATAACTGATTCAGCAGGATTGATTTAAATAAGAAACTTCTTTATATACATACATACACATACATACACATGCTGGTCTTATTGTATTCGGGTCTTTTCCCATGTAAGATTGAAATTGTCTTGGCAATGTTTCAGCAAGGTCTCACTCACCATCCTCAGGCTGGTGTTTTTGGCTTAAAGTGTGATCAGAGCTGCCGTCTTTCTATAAATCTTGGTGGGAGGGTGTGTGTGGAGTGCTGGTGTTGTTTCAGTAAGTGGATTGATTGGATGTGTGGCTGTATCATGATTGGTAGATTGGTGCTGATTGGTGCTGGCTGTGGGTTCATTGTTGTTTTGTGTTGTAACGGCCTGGGTGGTGGGTGGGGCTCATTTGTTGACTAGGGCTGGTTTCCAGATGTCTGGTATGTGGGAGGTATCATCACGTTTATTCATGCTGTGGGGTGTGTGTTTCTCTATTTCGATAGCTTCCATAATTATTCTCTTGTTGAAGTGTTCAGTTTTGGAGATTAATTTGGTTCCTTCAAAATCAATTTCGTGTCCTGTAGCTTTAAGGTGCTGGAAAAGGAAGTTTTTTCTTTTTGTGTTACTGCGTTCTTGTGTTCTGCGATGCGTGCATTTATTCTCCTGTTTGTTTCTCCTATGTATGTTGCAGGGCAGATTTTGCATGGTATTTCGTAGACTCCTTGGTTTTCTAGCTGGATTTTGTCTTTGGGGTTTCTTAAGATGTTGGCTATTTTTTGGTCAGTGTTGAAGGCTGTCTTCATATTGTGCTTGTGGAGAATTTTGCTGATTTTATCTGTGGTGCCTTTGATGTAAGGGAGGAGGGCGATGCCGTTGTCCTGTTCTGTGTCTCGGTTTTTGGGGGGAGTCTCCCTTTGGATTAGGTTGGTAATTGCTTTTCTTTGGAAGATTAATACGTTTGTGAGAGTGTGTAATTCAGTTTTCAGGTGGTCTTTGTCGACTAGGCATTTGGTTCTGGAGATGTGGGTCTTGGCTACAGAGTTGATCTGTGCAGGGTGGTGATGGGATTGTGCGTTTAAGTAGCGGTTGGTGTGTGTGTTTTTTCCAGTAGATGGTGTGTCCTAGGGAGCCATTGGGTTTTTTGTAGATTAGGACGTCCAGAAAGGGAAGTTGGTTGTTTGCTTCTATATCCATAATGAATTGTATTTTGGGGTGTAGGCTGTTGAGACATCTGGAAACCAGCCCTAGTCAACAAACGAGCCCCACCCACCAGGCCGTTACAACACAAAACAACAATGGACCCACAGCCAGCACCAATCAGCACCAATCTACCAATCATGATACAGCCACACAGCCAATCAATCCACTTGTTGAAATGGGGTCAGCACTCCACACCCTCCCACCAAGATTTATAGAAAGACGGCATCTCCAATCACACTTTAAGCCAAAAACACCAGCCTGAGGATGGCGAGTGGGACCTCGCCGAAACGTTGCCAAGACAATCTCAATTTTACATGGGAAAAGACCCGAATACAACAAGACCAGCATACCTACACTATGTTTTCGTAGATTTTCATGGGTGTAGGTATGCTGGTCTTGTTGTATTCGGGTCTTTTCCCGTGTACATTGAGATTGTCTTGGCAACGTTTTGGCGAGGTCCCTCATTGGCTGACTTAATTGCTATGCCTATACATTGGCTGACCTTTGTTACCATGTCCTCTTCCAGCCGGTCCCCAATGGCTGACCTGTTGCTATGTCCTATTCCAGTTCATGAATATTTTGCCAGAATGTGATGTTGTTGCGTTGGGGTTTTCTCACTTGCTTGAAATGGGCAGACCACAACAATAACCTCCTCAGGCTAGATCATACAAATGCAGGCAATCCTCAACTTATGAGTCGTCACTTAGCAACTCTTCAAAGTGACAACAGATCCCCCAAAAGAGACTAAGAAGCCGGATTTTAAGTTCTGACATCCAGGCTCTCCCTGTGGCAGTGGTGATATTCATTTTTTTTTACTACTGGTTCTGTGGGCGTGGCTTGGTGGGCATGGCCTGGTGGGAGGGTCATGGGGCAGCCCCTTGATGTGAGTGAGATAGAGTTGGCCACACCCACTCATCCGCATGACACACACACCCCGCCAAGCCACGCCCACCAAGCCATACCCACAGAACTGGCAGAAAAGTTTGGCCAAGTCTTCTTGCGTTCAATCTGGCTGCTTCTCTCCTCCTTCTCAGCTTCCTACACACAGAGCAGACAGACCCACATCTGGCAGCACCAGAGGGATTTGAGATGTGTGCATGCTCTGTGTGGAGGCCCAAGAGGGAGAAGACTTGGCCGAACCTTTTGGCCTCCCTTCACAGCGGATCTGCTTGGAAGGATGCTCCTGCGGCCTTGTCCCTTTATACTTCGCCCCTCCCACCCCCACGTCGAAGTACCTTCACAGACTGTGGCGGCTGCCTTCCAAGCAAGGCCTCCCTCCCCTTCTCAGTTCAGGGATAGCTTCTGCCACCCACCTTCCCTAACCTCTGGAGTTGGCTAGAAAGTCCCTTCCCAAGTGAGGCCGTGGCAGAACAGCAGCTGACTTTAACAATAATAATCAGATATGGGAGTTGGGGAGAGCAAGGACAAATGAACATAGAGTAACAGAGTTGGAGGGGACCTTGGAGGTCTTCTAGTCCAAACCCCTGCATGAGCAAGAGACCCTTTGCCAGTGATGCTTAACCTTTTTGTTGCTGATGCAAGGGCGCGCACGCATGTGCTGGCACCCATAATGCAAAGTGCCACACACACCCACACACACTCCCCCCCCATGCTTGCCACACTACTTGCCCCCAAGCTGAGCTTGATATTTGCTCCGTCTTAAAGTTCCCAAGTTTGGACACCCCTGTCCTAAAGCCTGTGGAGGGTGAAAGGGGGCCCCCAGGGCCTCCAGAAGGCCAAAGGCCAGCTGGCTGGTTGACGCATGTGCGCTGGAGCTAATGGCTTGTGTGCCGGCACATATGGCTCCGTGTGCCACAGGTGGCATAGCTTCACCATCAGGGCCCTAAGCCATTCCAGACAAATGGCTGTCCAGTCTCTTCTTAAAAACCTTCCCTGATGAAGCACCTACAAAAGACAAGTCGGTCCACTGATTCTCATTGTCAGGGAATTTCTCCCTAGTTCTAGGTTGGTTCTCTCCTTGATTAGTTTCCATCCATTGGTCAAGGACCTTAAGGGCCTCGTGACATCATTGTGCAAACAATGCAAATCCACATCTTTGCTTCCCTTCCCTGCCGTGGCGACTCTAATCCCAGCTTTTCCTCCAGCTTTCAGTTTCTCCTTTGCAGATGAAACTGTGGTTTTTCTTAGCAATCTGCCGGCTGTTGTCATCTGCTACTGAGAAAGAAAAAGGAATTGCGAGTGTCTCTGGGTGTGTATTTGTATCTTCTGCTGTATGTGACATTCTTTTGTTTTTTATTTTACATCTAATTAGCATCAATACTTTTTAAAATAAAAATAAAAAAGCAGATCTGGTTTTGTTGTGACTTCTCTTGGGTTAAGAGGAAAATACAATGTAAGTGATTTGAAATTAATGAAGGAATTCATTAAGTATATATGTACATTCACATGACTTCTTTGCATCTCTGATGTAGACTGTGAGTTTACATAGAGTCATAGGGCTAGAAGGGCCCATAGAACCATAGGGATAGAAGGGACCTTGGAGGTCTTCTAGTCCAACCCCCTGCCCAAGGCAGGAGTCCTTATTCCATGCCGGACAAAGGGATGTCCAATCTTTTCTTGAAGCATTGGAGCACCCACAACTCTGGAAGGCAAGTTCTTCCATTAATTAATCATTCTCACTCTCAGAAAATTCCAGCTTCCATCCATTGCTTCTTCTTCTCCTGCCCTAAGATTCTTTGGAGAATAAGTTGACCCCCTCTTCTCTGTACCTCAAATACCAGAAGACAGCTACCATGTCATCCCCAGTCCTTCTCTTCAATAGGCTAGACATACCTAGTTCCCTTAGCCATTCATTAGACTATTTGGCCTAAAGGTAAAGATAAAGGTTCCCCTTGCACATATGTGCTAGTCATTCCCGACTCTAGGGGGCGCTGCTCATCTCCGTTTCAAAGCCGAAGAGCCAGCGCTGTCCGAAGACGTCTCCGTGGTCATGTGGCCGGCATGACTGAATGCCAAAGGCTCACGGAACGCTGTTACCTTCCCACCAAAGGTGGTTCCTATTTTTTCTACTTGCCTTTTTACTTGCTTTTGAACTGCTAGATTGGCAGAAGCTGGGACAAGTAACAGGAGCTCACTCCATTATGCGGCGCTAGGGATTTGAACCGCCAAACTGCCGGCCTTTCTGATCAACAAGCTCAGTGTCTTAGCCACTAAGCCTCCCTCTATTTGGCCTACAGCTCCATAATCATCTGTTGCCCCATTTTTCATTCTTTCAAGGGCATCTTTTTTGTATTGTAAAGACCAGAACTAGAGGCAATATATAAATAGTAGATATTTGTGTAACATGTACAGGTAGTCCTTGACTTCATTTAGTGACCGTTCAAAGTTACAATGGCACTGAAAAAAAAGACGTATGATGGTTTTTCACAGTTATGACTTTTGCATCATCCCCATGACCATGTGATCAAAAGTCAGACGTTTGGCCAGTGGGTCCTTTGGGGGGCTGAATAGGGAACAAATGGCTTTTGTATTCCTTCTTTTAGACCATCTCTTTCTCCTCTACAATTAGTCACATGGAGTTGCTACAAATCAGACCGATTTCAATCCAGCATTCAAAACTAGTTTCCAATTCGAGAGCAAATGGTGGCTTGCCATGAAAGTGTTTGACATGTTCCAAGAAGTGAGCTTATATGTAGGAACGCAAAAAGAAAGGCAGGTCAGAAGAGAGGAAACATGTGAGTTTAGGGATGACCTGCAAGCTAGTTTTTGGCAGCCATGGCTTCATATTGTAGCCTGATCCACCTAAATGGGAAGGACAAGGACCCCAAATACAAATTAGGTCATTCGAACCAGATTTAGGTAGAACCAGAATGGTGTGCAAACGCAGTGAGTCTATGAAGGTTAGATAAACTTGCCCAGCTGATCTCTGTTCTGCAATGTACCTAGAAGACACTTTTTAAAAAAATAACATATATTCTTGTGACTTCATTACGGTACTTCCACAAAGATAAAGAGATGATTCAAAGTCAAGATAACCAAATTACTATGGAGGGAGACTATTTTTAGCATTGAGTCACAGCCATATGCTGATTGCAAATTTGGTTATAGAACATCTTGATGAGGTTGCTCTCCAAGGCTTTGGAGATGGGTCAAGGCAGGTCAACCTCCCGGCAGTTCACAATTTCAAGATCACTCCTATGAAGCCCAATCTCTGGGTTTTGGTGAAACGGTGGGTTTTTTATGGAAATTCCTGCTGGAAAAGAACTTGGCGCACTAGGCAGAATTAAGTGTACAACACTGGTCCTTCAAATGGGTCTGTGCAGGTTCTTTGTCCAGTGGAAGTGCCCTTTGCTTTCAACTTGATGAGAAGACCTGGTCCATGTCAAGACTGGCCAGTTGTGGTCCTTTTTATTTCTCTGCTCTGCCTGAACTGTGTATCCCCCCCCCCCCAGGACTGTTGGTTAATTTGAGAGATTCTAATGTCTGCAATTATGTTTTTACAAATGTGCAGAGTGGCCGCTTGAGCAGAGCATGGAGTGAACAACTTGATGGACGACCAACAAGATAAGGAATGTGCCTCGGAAGACCAAGAAACAATCTTGATTAATGGGGTGAAAGAGGATGGTAAGGAATCAAATTGTAGCAAGGGGTCAGCCATCGCTTCCTCCGTGTTCTTCCCCAAAGACCAGTTCTAAATGGGACAGAGCTTTTCTGCCATCTCCAAAGATTGTTGGGTGGGATAAGGATAACAATTCAAAGGTTTCTTTTTTAGTGATTTAATATTTCTGAGAGTCCAAAATTCTTCACATGCCTTCTGTCATCCTGCAACACTTCCAACATAATTTGGCAACGGAAAACACCAGCATCCTAACTGAAGCCCCAAATTAATAAAAATTGATATATTTTTTAAAGCAGCCAGAAACTTGCAAAATCATCCAAATCCTGGGCAATTTCAATGAAAAATTCAAACTCACATGTTAGAATTGAAATCATGTAAGACCGTGTTTCTCAACCTTGGAGACTTTAAGGTGGGTGAACTTCAACTCCCAGAATTCCCCAGCCAGCATGAAGTACACAGGTTTTAAAGCAGGCTGGCTGGGGGATCCTGGGAGCTGAAATCCTCACATTCAATCATAGTAAGGTTGAGAAACATGATGAAGATTTTTGGAATCTCCTGAGATTTCACATGGCAGTGAGGATCGCCATTATCTAAAATCGCAGAAGCGATACCTGTTAGGTGACGACTGAGGCAGTCCCAGAGGTGAATATTATTTTCCCCATATTACAATGGAGGGACATCTTTTCCCTTCCTCAAGACTCCCTCTTAGCAATGGCAGCTGAATAGGCTCCAGAAAGCTCAGAGAGCAGCAGGGACCCTCCAGGCCCCGTAAAGCTTTGGGGGTTGTCCCTTATATCTACATTTTCATAACTGGCAGGATTTAAATGCAAAGCAATTGAAAGCTAATTCCTTGGGTGACCAATCACGCTTGGCTAATAAGGAATATTCCCATCCCTATATTCCTATTCATAATTGGTCACTTTACAAAAAAGAACATGTGATTTCTGCATTCTGGATATGTTTTCCAAACTTGTTAATAGGAAACATTAATCACCTTCTCAGATTTGTTTATTTGCTTTTATGTTATTTAATGATTTGGTGGGATTAACTTTGGCTCAAGGAGCAAAGGGCATGTAGTGAATTTCCCTCACTTTTCTTGCTGATGCGCCTTGACTAGCTGGCGTGAT
Source organism: Natrix helvetica (assembly GCF_964273705.1). Lineage (NCBI taxonomy): Eukaryota > Metazoa > Chordata > Lepidosauria > Squamata > Natricidae > Natrix > Natrix helvetica. The sequence continues at coordinate 2,084,994 of NC_138562.1, read as the reverse complement.
TGGCATCTTCCATTTCCTCTACGAGAGCATTGATTTCAAAAGGGAAATATCTATTTTGGATAACTTTACACTTCCCCTCCAAGCCAATTTATGAGGGATGAGTGCTGGAGATCCCAGAGAAGGAGGATCAAAATAGTCAAGAAGTTGTCCATGACTGCACAAAACCTGCCCCTTCTTTAGAGATCACGAATGAAGGTGAATATTTGTGTCCCAAGACAATGTTGCAGGATCCAATCTGGGTCGATCACCAGGACTAGAGTGGAAAATCAATGATGAGGGGCCAAACTCCTTGGTAGCCCCTTGGTAGTCCTTGTTTATTACTGCAGTAAACAAAGACATACAGTACATTCAATTTGGCAGCTACTAATATTGTTGGACAAGCAGGCACAAAAACAGGAAGGGAAGTGATTGAAGCCTGGGAAACGGGTCCCTCGTCAGTCAACAGGAGTGCTGATTTACCACCAGCTTATCAAGTACTTAGGAAGCCAGGGCTTGGCAGCACAAGGAAACAACAGCCAACAATTTAATAACCAGTCAACAAGACTCCAATCAACAACTAAAAACCCACACACAAGAGACACCACATAAATACTACACATAGAATAGCCCAAAGCACACATTCCGGTAGAGAGAAGCTCCCTGAGGATGGGCTCCAGCACGAATCTGAAAGCTCAGAAGACTAAACCTCTGGTCCCAGTGACCGACCCAAATTGGATCCTTCTATATACATTCACAAATCATGTGACTTGGTTTTTTGACACTCACACACACACACACACGTTCTTGGATTTATGGTTATAAAAATATAGTTTATCTACATAAAAAATATAATTTCCCAATCTGCAACCCTTCAAATATCACTATACGCATCAAACTCTCTGTGCCATTTCGGCAAAATCTGATAATGAACATCTTAAGTTGGGTAACAAAAAAATGAATTAGAAGTGCCTTTGCTTTTATAAAAATGTAAACAGTTTTGGCCTCTTCAACTTTTTCTGCAGAGCCTGATCAACATGCATTAGTGGATAATAATAACAATAATATTCATGTACATGGAGATTAAATTTGAAAGCAATAGAATTATTATTAAAATTTCTCTGTACAGTGACCTCATCTGAGCTCAACTTGACATGAGAATATTAATTCAAACTATCTTATAAAGGTAAACAAGAAACAGGAAGCAGTGATACTTTTTATAACTGCCGGCCCAGAATTTCTGAGAGCTATTTTTTTAAAGTGAATTTAATAATGCATCAAGTCAATCAAATTAATTCATACTGTCTGCCTTCCTCTGTGCCTCCGTCTTGCATCAAAAATGGAAAGATCCAGAATGGTGTTCTTAGTAATCCCTCTCTCTCTCCTCTTCTTCCAGAATCGAGTCATCTGGATGGTGACGAAAAGCCCCTCCGTGGGGCAGCAGATGCTGCAGCTCCCTTTCTGGGCGTGACGTCCACAGGAGCATCTCAGAAAGAAAGCCGATCCCAGGCAGCCCCGACTTCCAAGAAGGCCTGTTGGCTGAGCCCTCCTTCCCCCCTGAGGCTGGCTGACGTCCCCGACCACATTTCCGATGACTCATCCTCCATCCACGCCATTTCCCTCACCTCATGCGTCACCAAGGGCATGAGCGCCTGGTCCCTGCCGGGAGACTGTGAGAAGGCCCCCTTCACCATGATGGAGCCCGGAAGCATGTCCGCCTTCACTGGCGACTGCCTGATGCAGCCGAGTCGGACCTGCCTGGGCTGCTTTATTGAGTCGAAGGACAGCCTGGACCCAGAACCCGGCATAAGCCTGAAAGTGGGCGACATAAACAGGGATTACGACAGCTGTTCTGTCTCCGACATTGGGATTCACTGCATGAGCACGGGAGAGACCATGCGATACGGGGACCAGCTCCTTTCTGACCAGCTTCTCAGCTTCCCCGTGCATAAATCGAGAGCAGCCGACAAGCGGGAGGCAGAGAAGTCCGACAGTGACTCGGAGGATCCAACTCAGAAAAACTATTATGAGGGATTACTTTTGGACAAGTGCAACGGGGAGGAGCCTTTGCTAACCAACCCCAACCAGGAATGGGGTTATTTTGAATCTTTCATCAGTGAAAGCAAAATCGAGCTCCTTGACCTTTGCTCCAAAAACGAGCTCTCTGTAAATCTGTTTTCCGAGGAGGATGTGGATAATTACATGTTCGATGACGATGATTCGACCTTGGGAAGTGATGTCTGCTCTTTAAAGATTCGTTACGAATCTTTCCAGGACAATGTGAAGGAGAAAACGGGGGGGCTGCAAGAGGACACCCAGTTCAACTTCTTCCCCAGCGTGTTCAGCGGGTGTCCGAAAAGGGACAGTAGGACAGCTCTGAAGAGGGGACCCCGAGGAGCAACTGATCCTTCCCAATTCAAGTCTGAGGAGACCATCATCTGGGGAGAAGAGGAGGGGGATGGACAGCAGGAGGAGGAGGAAGATGAAGAGGGAGGTGAAAGTGAGAAAGTTGCCTTAAACAAATCTTGCACAAGTACAGAACTTGTACAGTACATCAGTCCCAAAAGAAATCACTTCTTGGAACTGGTCAACTCCACGGAGGACTCAGGGGAGTCCAGCGATGACAGCACCTGCACCGAATCCTCTTTTGATGTGCTTCAAGACCTGAAGGACTGCAACAAGTATCTCCCCCGGGACCACTCCACCTCCTTCATCCAACAGAATTACGGCCTGCGAGCCAAAAGGAAAGTGCGATACAGCGAAGACTACCTTTACGACGTGGATTCCATCGAGAGCGAGAAGATCGTGGACAAGAAGGAGTGGATCCCGGACGGTCCCAAGGAAGAAGACGATGACGACTGGTGTCCCAAGAAGAGGCGGAAAGTTTCGCGCAAGGAGCCCCCCGTCATCATCAAGTACATCATCATCAACCGGTTCAAAGGAGAGAAGCACATGTTGATCAAGCTTGGCAAAGTCGACCCCAGTGAGATGACGGTGACCTTGAGCGAGGAGCTGTTGAGCAAATATGCCCGGTTGGCCCCCCTAAAGTCTTTCTGGCAGGAGAGGTGGCAGACCCGGCTCAACTTCCTCAAATCCGCCCTCTACCACAAGCAGAGCTTCTATCTCAATGGCTCTGAGGTGGCCTTCCTCTCCCACCCACGCAAGCGCAAGGGCAAGCTAGCCCACCGGCACCGGATCCAGAGGATCAAGGCCATTGAGCAGCCCGTGGGCAAGGCTGGCTCTTGCTCGTCAGATTCCAGGCAGCTCTGTTGCAGGATCGCAGGGGAGGACGGGGGCCTGAAGGGGATCCAGGCCATGGCCATCGCGGCCCCCAGCTGCGTCAACGGCCTCCACCTGAGCGACATCGCTGGCCTGGCCCTCCCGCGAGGCAAAGCCCAGGAGAGGGAGTTCAAAGGGCCTGAAAGGAAAGTCTTGCGCAGGATCAAATTCAAAAGCGAGGCCAGGTTGAAATGCAAGCGGCTCAAAGCTGCCTCTGCTCTGGCTGAGGTTTCGGCAGCCTTGGAGGACCCAGAATTGGCCACGGGATCAAAGGACAAAAGCGGGCCTTGTACTGCAGATGGCTCTCCTCTCTCAGAGAGCCAGGAAGACAAACGGGCGAAAAGTGCCCTTTCCTTCCTGCCCACCACCTGCACTTCAGACAAGCCAGCCGCATCTGCTTCTCTGGCGGCAAGCGTGCCCCTCATCCCCGGCGGGTACCTGCAGACATTACTGGATGCCTCCGACTTGTCCCACAGCACTGGGATTGCGTACTTCAGCCCTGCCCCCTCGGAGCAGCAGCCGCCGCAGGAGGCCCTCCCCAGCCTCGTCCAAGCAGAGAAGGCCTTCTGTGCCCTGCAGCCTGCCCAGAGCTGCATTTTGTCCCCACCCTCCGAATCAGAGCTGCAGCAGTCCCCGAGTCCCCTGGAGATCGAGCCCAGCAACTTCCAAAGCGTTTGGCCGGCCGGCAAGGCGGGCAGCCCCAGCGACCAGGCCTTTTCTGGGCAGCTCCCAGATGCCTCCCTGCTTTCAGCCGTAGAGTTTGGTAACTGTGCGGATGGGCTGCCAGCCCCGGGATACAGCCAGGTCCACCTGAGCAACAGCAAAGTATCATACCAAAAAAAGTTCCTCCTGGAGGGCCAGCAGTTGCAGTCGGATGACTCCTACCAGTCTTGTCCCTTCAGTAACCGAGAGGGGAATTTCCCCTTCCAGCGGGGTTCGCTCAGCACCGACGACGGGAGACTTGTGAGCTTTGATTCGGTGGGCTCCCTTTCTGCCGCCTCTAGCAACTACAGCTCCTTGAGCTTAAAGTCTTGCGAGAAGGATGGAGATGATGAAATTGCGGATGATTTCTTGGCCCACTGCAGCCCCAAATTGGTGATTCAGCAAAGCATTGATGAAATAACGCCCTTGAAGGAGTCCACCGATCTTCTGGATATTTCCAACTTCACCCCTGACAAGTTCCGCCAGTCGTCCCTTTCGGAAATGTCTCCTCCGGATACCCCCAACCTTTCCCCACAGATCGCGGGGCCAGAAGCGAAAACCCTTCTGGGGAATGTGAAGTGTTTCCCGGAGGGCTCCCAAGTGGGATTAGGCAACACCGAGAAGGTGAACTGGAGCTGTGGCGTTCTTCAAGCTCCAGACCAGGCGGATAATGGATTCACTTTAAATAATCATCAGTTTCAGTTCCATATGTTCACCGACGAGGATTCTGTCAGCCTCCTTGAAAAAAACCCATCCTTGTCAACTTTTAATGAGCCATCTGCCCAAGTTAGCACCAATAGCAAAGCGACAAAATCCAAGAGGAGAAGTTCAAGTAATAAAAATTTGGGTGCCAACCAAAGCCCAACCCCGAAAAACGTTCGGAAAAAATCTCCCAAAGCCAACAAAGGCTCCGAAAAGGCCCCCAGCAGAAATTCCAGGCAGTCTCCCAAAACCTCAAGGAAAGGGAAAAACGGGGCAGGGGTTAATGGAGAGAAAGCCCCGGGCGATAGAGTACCTGGTCTCTTGAACAGTGCAAACTCCTCGGCAAAAATGTTGGCCGAGTCCATCCAGCAGGGCAGCCCAAACGCCCTCCGGATAGGGAAGGCCAATGGGGAATGGCCACTGGGGAAGGACAGCAGCGGTGGCTGGTCCGAAACCAGCATAGGAAGTGCCAACAGCCTTCTTGATGATGATCAAAGAGAATTTGAGGAGCCGTCCAACATTTTGTCAAACATTGCATCTGGCATGGCAGATGTTCAGAGATTCATGATGGCCTCCATCGAGCCCTTGTGGGGGCCTGTCGGCCACAGTGATGTCTCTGATCTCTTCCGATCGCCCGAATCAAACAGTCTGAAACTGAAAACTCTTAAGATCCTGGCCGGGACGTCTCCCGACTCCAAGAAGAAGGTCAACGGCAGCTCTTCGGGAGCGGGACGCAACCACAAATCGGGGAACAAGGGCTTGAGTAAAACCGGCAGCCGAGCTGCTCCGGGCGATCCGGGACGTTCCAGTTCATCCGCCGGCTGTGCCACAGACATTCATTCTCCTTTTTTTGATAAAAGCTATAGTAACCTGAGCACTTTAGCCAAAAATGAACCTACCCATAAAAAGCTCTACCGACACAAATCCACGTCAAAATCCCTGCGTGATGAGAACTGCAAAGTCAAGCGGGCAGAGAGAGAACAGGGCCACAAAGACCCAACCACAGTAGTTTCCTTTGAAAAACGGAGGTAATACCACACCACGCAGGCTGGAATGCACCCTAACTTCCTTGCTCCCTGCTAAGCCCACCCCTGCTCATATTTTCCTACTTGGGAAACCAGAATTGCATGAAAGAGACATTTCCCTTTTACAGGTCTTTTTTCCGTTGTCGTTGTTGTTCTTGGTTTCGTTCTCAACGTGCATGAAAACACTTATTTCTTGCAAGCTACTTCAAAAAGAATGACTTTTTTTTCTGGCTTGGCTGGGGGAGGGGGGGTTGAACACCGACTAACAAAGCTGTTCCCTTTTTTTCTTGCTGTTTGGCTTCTTCTGATTTGAATTCCTTTATTTATTTTAAAGGGTTAATTATGTGCTCTGTTTTTTAATGCTTTGGAAAAAAGAGGAAGAGGGGGGGGAGACTTCCGGGGAAGGGGGGGGGTAAAAAAAAAACCACACCCAAAAAAGAGCTGCGTCCCCCAAGCTGATATTTTTAAAGGGACTTTTTACATTTGCAGAAGTCACAGTTTCATCCCTAGTTGAGTGCTAAGAGATGATTCCACGTGTTTTTACCCCTGTTGATACCTTTCTCCCTGCACCCCCAGAGCTCCGTTTTTCAACCCCCCCCCCCCCCGCTATGATTCCACCAAGTTCAGATGGCATATCAAATCTTTGGTTTTTCTGCAGGGATACAGACCACCTTCTTCTTAAGGCAGAAACAGCATTTGGGGGTTTACCTGTCTTTGGAGAAGAGCTGCTGCCTTTTTCTAGGAAGAAGTTTGGAGTTTGCTTGGTCCCCCAACCCTGCCCCCCATTTTTATTCCCCTTTGTTCACACCAGGTCTTTCTTTGGCTCAGAAAGGGGGAGAGGATGCGATGCCTTGTCCTACGTCCAAGTGTTTAAAGTGCTGAAATCGAAAGTTAGAAGTCGCGAGAGCTTTGGAAGCCAAACTCCTCCCCCTTTTCCCAAAGGCCTCTTCTTGTATGATAATCGCTGCCCTCCCACCAAGCCCACAAATTGTGCCAAACTCCAAGTGTTGTACTGTACAGACTTTTCCATCTCTTCTGGGTTGTGAATGTTTGGTGGTGCTTTTTCTTTCTTGATTTCTTTCTTTTCATTTGACGATAAACATTCCGGTGAAACAGTTGGCCAATTCTCTTAGGCAGCCACCGCCACCCAAAGGGGGAGGACCTGCTTGCTCCCCAGATACTGAATGTTTTACGGACCTACCTGAGTTCTCTGTGCCAAATTGACTTACCTCATTGAATGGATGTTTCCCTGTGCCTTGCCCCTCTGAAAGAGGTGGGGAGAAGGCGGGGGAGGCTTTGATGATGGAAAATGGGGATAGCTGGGCCCTCTCAAAAATCTGAACGAATATATATATATGATTATTTTTTTTACTATCTTGTTTTCTATTTGTTTGTATGTATGTGTGTGTGTGTGTGTATGTATGTATGTATATATATATATATATATATATATATATATATATATATATATATATATACACACACACACACATACATACACACACACACACACACACACACATACATACATACAAATAGAAAACAAGATAGAAAAAAAATAATCATAACATTAATAACTCAAAGTAACAGTATTGGAAATCCAAGCAATTGCATTTAATGGTTTTAAAAACAGCTGTTTTTCTATCACCTCTTTTGTTTCAAGCCAAGCTTCCCAGCGGAAGATAATTTCAAAAGCGGTTGTATTGTTGGCGCTTTGTATCCGTTTTCTATATTTTGTAATACAAACCTGGGAATTTTAGAAAAAAAAAGCCGTCTGAAAAAAAACCAGAGCGATGCATTTCATAGACACTATATTGATATTTCATTTTGGGCTTTTTTGTAACCATTTTTATGCTCCTTGACGCAGGAAGAACTCGCTGACTCAAAAATATGATGTTTTCTAAATGTTTTAACCTTTGCAATGACGATATTATTTGAAGGTTTGTAAAAAAATATTGAATCAAATGTAACTGTTAATTCAATTCCAGATGTAGTGTCAGCCCTCTCAACCTTCCAGGGAACATGGAATCAACTTCCCATCATCCCTAACTGTGAATGTCTGGGAATGTTAGGAGATGGAGCCCACCCATCCTGAGGGGCACAGATGGGGTGAGGGAAGAGGGTCCTGAGGGGGCAAGAAAAGAATCAAGATGGCAGCTACAAAGCCTGTGGGGGCTTCAGTCCAGCCGTCATGGCGGCCATCTTGGCTTTCCAAACACCCTGCCCCCCCTCACCCCTTTAGACACCCCAAACAAAGTTGACCTTCTTGTGATTGATCCGGTTTGGGGCTCCAAATTCAGAATGTTTAAAAATGGGAGTGTTTTCCCCTAACACCCCCACACACACACACAGACGCCCCTCTGAGAGGAATAAGTGCTGGCTACTTAAGGAAATACCATTCCCCAAAGATCTGATTTTGAACCCTATTCCCTGCCCCAGATCTCCCTCGAAGGAAAAAAAATGTCTTAACGTTTATTGCGTACCTGAGCCTATGTTTTTGGTCTTCATCTATGGTGAAACTTGATGGGGTGGGGGGTGGGGGTGGGGGGGTAGAAGAAGGGAGTGAATTGATGCACTGAAAAAGACTCTTGGGGAAAAGACTGAGGAGCAATTGATGAAGTGATTACAGCAAGAGTTTATTTTTCTTTCAGGATTTGGGGTTTTAGTTCTGAGATACCTAAATGTGTTTGGCTGTATCCCCTCCTCCACCACCACCCCGCCCCGGCTTCAGTAAAAGGAGAGAAAGCAGATGCCTAAAACAATCCCAGACTCTGTAAGAGAAAGCCATTCCCTCTATAGGAACACCCTGAGAGAAGATGGGTGGGCTGGGTTTCTCCAAGCCCCCTCTTTGTTGACATAAAAAGAAGTTTTCCTAATGCCTGTGTCTCTGGAAACAATACTGCATGCTAAAGCCCTCTGGTTGGGTTCAGTTCCCTAATCATGATGCCTCAGGAGTAAGGGAGTTGCTGATGAAGGCATTTTAGGCCAATGGTTGCACTGGTTGATTGGTCAATACAAGAACGACTCACCTTCTATTTGCTGATTCCATGTCATTGTCCATCCTGTCCTGGGGAAAGCTCTGATTTCACAAGGAGACTGTGCTTAAGGATGAACAGAGAAGGCCCAGTCCATTCTATACCAGCACGCATGGGCTGGCCTTTGGAAGGACTCTCACCTGGAGGTCAACAGCGTAACCACTGCAGGAAGTGGAGACAGGATCCCTCACCACTGTCAAGCTTCAAAGACCAACACAAACAACACTGTGATTCTTCTAAGAAGGTTTTTTTTTTAATTGTTCCTCACCTGAAGACAGAATCTTGCCACACTAAAGCAAACTATTTGCCCCGTCAAACGTACTTGCCCTCCTTCTGGGAAGCCAGACAACATTCCATCACAGCCATCTTCTGTAGAGGGCATCATCCTTCTTAATAGACCTTCATCTCTTTTCACCAAAGAAAGCTGTGCACCAGGTGGGATTTCTTTTACTTTCTTTAACATCTCCCCATTCAATCTTCTTCCTTGCCCAGGTGTAGGTCGTTCTCTGTTGCAAATACCTAGAGCAGCATCCTGAACAAAGGGGCCCATTCTCCACTCTCTCAGTATCACCAAAGTGGACAGGGAATTGCTGTCACCTGCATCATCCCCCTCCCCTTACACCCACCAGTCTGTCACCACTTCTGGACTGAGCCAGGGACTGATCTGTTGGACATCCTGGGCAGGGTTTCTCAACTTCATTAAGCTGGGTGGATTTCAGCTCCCAGAATTCCCCAACTGTGCAGCAGATGCTGAGACTGAAAAACACTGGCTTACGGCAAGAGGACTCGGAATACATAGCCTTGCCCCCTTTTTTGCTTAGCAAAGATGGAAATGAGTCAAAATATGTCACATTGAGAACACATGCAAACGTCCAAGAGCCCAGTGAGAGGTCTGAAGGTCAGGATCCTACATTGTAGCCCACAGGGCAGTTGGCATCTACACGGGTCTTTTAAAAAATGCTTTTGGTGATTATGGTCCTGCTGATAGGAAACCTGGTGGAATGTCCGTGCAAGGAAGACCAAACCAAAAGACCTGGGACCCTCACGTGCCATTGTAAAATGGGTGGGTTGGTGGTCCATCAGCCCTCCTGTGTGGAAGTTCCATGCAAATAGAAAATAAGCAGGGGACATGAAGCTGGAATAAAATAATGGAATCATTAGGTTGGAAGGGACCTTGGAGGTCTTTTACCCCAGCCCCTGCCCAACATAGGAGTCCTTAGTCCATCCCAGTCTTTTCTCTCTCTTATGAAGGCTGTTTCCTTGAAGCTAAGGCCCCCCACCCACTCCCAAGTGGGCAGCATTCACACTGGTTTTCCCCAGATGCAGTCAAGAGATACTACTTTATTTCCTCTAAAAAGAAGGGCTCCAAATCCCGAATTATTTGCTGAAGCATTTGCAGTTTTTCAGTAGTACTTTCAATTTGTATTTTTTTCTGCCTGTTGAATGCCTAGCTCATAAACCGAATACATTTATTTAGTAAATATATCCATAAAATAAATTTGACTTCCATCTTTCTCTGTCTATCTAAATAAGTGTTTTTCTAACTTGGCCACTTTGAGTTGTGTAAAATTCCAATACTTTTTTCTTTGTTGTATTTTACTTCAATTTATTTTTATAAATGCACTTCTTACCTTTCATCTTTGGTAATGCGTGTATTTTTAATCTTTGTTTTTTTTTATTTTCTTTTTCATTGTTTTAGAAACAGAGATATTTTTTTTAAGCTGGCTGGGGAAATAAAGTGGCCAGTTTGAAAAACACTCATCTAGACCTTCCTCTCTGTGTTAAGCCTTGCAATACCTTGCAAGGCTGGCCCACAATTAGCTCCCACCCGCAAAGCTGCAGGCATCCTTAATTTTGTGTCTCAACCTGCTCCCTGTTTCTGTACACCGCTAAGTGCCATGTTTTCCAAATGCTGCGTTTCTCATATTTTTCTGCTGGGTTTTTATCACATTCCATTCATTCATTATGCTGATCAATCTCTCTCCCTCCCTTTCCCTCTGACATTTATTCTCACACTTGCACACAGAGAGCGCTCAGAATTCCTAGGGGAGCCAATGTGTTTTGTGCCAACTTATTCTGTTGGGGTTGAATCTTTTGCTACCTCAGCTCCTTGGCATTCCCCCAAGTCATTTCTCCTTATGCCTTGGCCAAAAATGTTACTGCTGCATTTGAGATGTGCATTAGAACACAGAATAACAAGGGGGAAAGGGACCTTGGAGGACTTGTAATCCAGTTCTTTGTTCGCGCAGGAGACCCTAAACCATTCCAGACAAGTGGCTGCCCAGCCTCTTCTTGGAAGCCTCCAGTGATGGAGCTCCCACAACTTCCAGGGCAAGCCATTCCCCTGCTTAATTGTCCTCGCTGTCAGGAAATTTCTGCTTAGTTCCAGGTTGCGTATGTCTTCTTATCAGAAACTGATTAAAAGCAGTGTAAATAGGATCTCGGTCTTGGACTTTCTCCATATTTCTTCTTTTTCAAACCTATTTCTACATCCTGCACAGCCACAGTTCCTCCTGAATTTGGGCTCCTTCCCACGTTCTCTGCTTGTTGGCTGCAAGTTCACCACCGACTTCTTCCTCTTGCTTGCAACTGTTGGTCAGTAGCATCCATCTATCCATCTCCATGATTATCTTTTCTTGAACTTCAGGTCATTTAGCAATGACAGGAAGAAAGGCAGAGGGTGGCAGCCCTTCAGAGAAGGACGGGGCAGCCACAGTGAGATCATTCTACCAGGCCTGAAATCAGGGACCCCGTCCTCAAAAGGAGCTGCAGCCGAGCCCACGCTGGGGAGGCACTTCAGGCATTTCAAGGCTCCTCTTTTGCCAAGGTCTCAAGCAGCCTTTCTCAGCCTCAGCAAGTGTATGTGACGTCTGGATTTCACTCCTTCCATTGAGGAGCCTCCTTTTGAAAAGCTTTCCAGGATTGTTGGAGAAGGTGGCTCATTTCTCTCAGGGCTCATATGTTGCTTCCCAGCAGATTTTCCAAGAAATGGATTTTCCTCTCCACCCGTCTGTGCCAAAAAGCAGGAAATGGACCAAGGACCCTCCTTTTTCATGGCCAGTCACTGTATGACCAGGGGATCTCTTCTAAACCCTGGACTGGCCATTTCTTGCGATCTTAGATGTAATATTCACATATCATGTTGCAGGTTAAGGCAAACATCTAAGGTGCATCTCAGTTTTGACCGAAGCTCCTGTGTCTAAGTTAGACACATAGAAAAATGTACACACACACACACATACACACACCCTTCACAACTGTTGCTTGATGCTCAAGAATCCAGGCAAAACACAACATAGTCAGAAGAAGTTTTTCCCCCATTCATGGCAGCAGCAGCAGAGGCAGCCATGTCTGTCCTTTATGGGATGCATTTGAAAAGAGCCGCAGTTGCATCATCGTGGCTGCCATCTTGACTTCTTTGACCATACCCTATGCTTAAGGCAATATTCTGCAGAGGACGTGCTGCCTGTGGCCTCTGCTCCAGTGTTACACTCTGGGCATTTGGGAAGTTGTAATTCATCACATCTCAGCTGGGGTGAAAAAGGCTGCCTTAAGATCCCCGTTCTTTGCTCAAGTGGAAAGAGGAACACGAATTCCCAAGCCAGAGGAAGCCCCAAATGCTCCAAAAAAGTTAAAAGAAATTGGGGAGGAAAATGCATCTCTACCAATGCACATTTCTTGTCCCAGATTTACCTCTGCTAAGAGAACTGCTGCTGATTCCCAAAATAAAACTGGAATCAATTTGCATTGTGAACTGTGCTTTTCCAAAAACTCCTCTCCCTTTCCTCATTTTTTAAAGGCAGTTCTACAAGTAGTCCTCGAGTTACAACAACAATTGGGACTGGCATTTCAGACGCTAAGCAATGCAGTCATTAAGTGAGCCATAATATCCCTCCAACCCAATTTTATGACCATTTTTACCACAACCATTTGTCTGGAATGGTATAGTAGGGTTTCCTGCTTGAGCAGGAGGTTGGACTATAAGACCTCTAAGGTCCCTTCCAACTCTATTATTCTGAACTGCATGGTTGTTAAGTGGATCACATCACCAGATCGTTACCTTGATCAGTTTCCCCAACTGCTTGTCAGAGGCTGCCTGGGAAGGTCCCCAAGCGCAATCATGTGACTGCAAGACTCTGCAACTCGTAACTTGCAACTTGTAAATGCCAGCCAGTTGCCAAGCACCTGACTGTGACGGTTGTGCAACAGTCATAACTTCAAGGGCAAGTCATGAGTCACTTTTTCCAAGGTGGTCATAACTTGGAATTGTTGTTAAACAGTTGTAAGTTGAGGACAAACCGTATTTTTCCCACCAGGTTTATTTCTTTCCCACCCTTGTTGCTGCAGAGATAAATCTAAAGGCATCTTTTAAAAGTAGGTCTGAGCCCAGGTAGGTAGAAGGGTTGACCCAGTCTTAACATTGAGTCCTATTGAGAGAAATGGCCTCCCCAAATTGGAAGTTCTTTTCAAGTTGGCCAAGGGCTGTAGGAACTCCTAACCCTGCGGCCCTCAAGGATGCCAGGATGGAGAAGGCATCCTTTGCAACCCCATCCCCCATCCTATCAGGTAGCAAGGTGCTGGGAGCATCTCCCATCTGGCACCTGAGACTGACAGCTGCTCTGATTCTTGAGCTGAAGTCGGGCTGCCTACGTTCTGTTTCTCAGGTAAACAAAGGACCCTACAGACATTGGAGATTCGGCCTTTGAAGGGGGAAGGGCAAGGGGGAAATGGGGCTGGGCTGCAAGGGAACGATGCCTGAGAGATTAGCATGGGGAGAAAATGGAGCCTGCGAACACTGGAAGGGTTGGGGAGGGGGGTTTACAAAGGAGCCATTTGAGATGTAGAGTGGGGGTCTTCAAACTTGGCCACTTTAAGACTTGGGGACTTCAATTCCCAGAATTCTGGGAGTTGAAGTCCCCAAGTGGCATAGAACATAGAATAATAGAGTTGGAAGGAACCTTGGAGGTCTTCTAGTCCAATCCTTTGCTCAAGCAAGAAACCCTGTACTATTCCAGGCAAGTGGCCGTCCAGTCTCTTCTTAAAATCCTCCAGTGATGGAGCACCACAACGTCTGAAGGGAAGCCCTTCCGCTGGTCAATTGTTCTCACTGTTAGGAAACTTCTCCTTCGTTCTAGGTTGCTTCTCTCCTTGGTTAGTTTTCAACCATCATTTCTTGTCTTGCTTTTTGGTGCTTTGTAGGAGCCCCTCAAATATTGGAACATTGCCTCCCTTCCTCCCCTAGTCCTTCTTTCCATTAGACTAGACATACATACAAAAGTCTTAAAGTTGCCAAGTTTGTAGCCCCTGACGTAGAGAAAGGAGAAAGGGTTGTTCAAAAGCACAAAAGGGGGTATGTTTTGAAACTGTGAGGGAGGCCAGGAAGCCTCCGTTCAGCTGCTTTTTTCATTCCGAGTCCCCTTCAGAAGCAGGAGACCCCCTGCTCTCCTCCCGCAATTCAGGGTGGGCACTGTTGCCCCCTTTGCTTTGAATGTACTGCTCCTTTGCTTCACTTTCATGGAATTAGAGGCACCTCTCTCCTGAGTAGCAACTTTGGCGGGATCTGCAGGATGTGGGCAAGAAAGTCAAGATAGCGGGCACCATGGTGCCCTCTGGGCTCCGCCTGTCTTTGGGGTGCATCACTTTGATCCCAGCTGCCATCTGGACTTCCTTGGCCACATCCTTGGGGACACCCCGGTTGCCACTGTTTGACGGTGCTAACGAAAACTTTGATCACCTCCCCCCCCCCAAGCATTGAGGCGATGCTACGCGGCCCTTGGGATGAATGTAACATACCAATTTCCATTTAATGGTGTACACTGCAATTTTAACATTTTTGTGAATGATTTGCCTTTTACTTTTACTTTTTTCTTTTAGAACAAGCTTTATATATATTCTGTAGAGTCAATTGAAGTATAATTCTTAAGGATCACTCTAAGACGCCTACAAAATCTTGTATATTTTTAAGTGTGCCAATTTGTAAAATATTTTGTAAGTGTATATTTTTCTTAGGAAAGTGCTGTGAAGTGTTTGTATGTGTGCGGTTCCCCTTTTTGGCACTCCGCCGAGGTGCTAATAAAAGGATGTATACTTCAAAGGTTTCTGGTTTTAAAAACCAAAATACAAAGAAAAAAAATTAAACTTTTGTTGGGAATTTTGTAATAAAAAGAAATGTTGTGAAAGAGTGTAGTGATATTGTGTAAAGGAAACTGGAAAAAAATTTGTGAGCGCTTTGCTGTTTTATAGATCCTCCTGTAAATTATTCTTGTAATATTTTTGGTTTTGTTGTTCTTGTTGCAAAGGTTTTAAATATTTGTGACTGACTCTGTAGGGTGAAAACGTCATATTGTTAACTTGCTGAGTTTTGTTATATTGTTTATGGAATAAATAAAAATAAAAAAACTCATTTTAAGATGAAGTATACAAAGAAATTAAGGTCCCATTTCTTTTGAATGTCAGTCTGGTGGCTGAATATGATTTCGGCCACAATTTCTAAACTCTGCAGGTCATTTTGTTTGAACTTGAGTTTCAAATTCTCTAAATCAGTGTTTCTCAACTTTGATATGTGGACTTCAGCTCCCAGAATTGCCCAGCCAAGGTTGAGAAATTACTGCTCTAAATCACAAATGTAAATGCTTTAGCTTGGTGAAGAAACAAAATAGTTAATGACCTGTTCTTATTTGGTACATATTCTCATCAGATAACTCAGTGCTATGTCCTGGCGGAAAGTGTTTTTTTTTTCTTGGCAACAATTCTTCCAGTCATTTCTCCATGCTGTTTCCTCTTTTGCTCTGCAATATTCAGATCTGGAGATGCCTCTGCTCCAAGTAGCTTCCAAAGCACCCAATTAAATGGCTCGATGTTGGTTTTTGTGAGAAAAACTAACTTTATCCCTAACTGGTGCGAATCTTCTCCAAATGTGGAAGTCTGTTGAGATCAATTGGCATTACTTCCAGGTATGTCGGAAAGGGAATGTGGCCATTTGAGACACACCTTGATTGTATACATTGCCATAAAGGGGTGTGTTTAGCTTTGGCTTTCCATGCTGAATTAGCCTAGCGGTCAATAATTAGTGCATAGCATGGATGGAGAACCCAGCTAAACCACTTTTGCCTGTTAAAGAAATGAGCGTTTATTGGAATTCAGAGAGTTCTACCCACAGCTTCTCCTATGCAAACTTGAGGGACATCTTTGCCATTGGCCCTGAAGACCAGCCCCTTACTGGGAAAACCAAGACAAAAGGAAACCCTGCCCCCTGCCCATATTTGATGGGCATCTCCCCATTTTGCACCTTTTTCTTGCCAACCATCTTCTACAGCAGGCTGTCTTCAAAACATTACATTGTCCACCGTGTCTGTCCCCATGGCCAATGACTGGAATGACCTGTTTCAGACCATTGCACCAGGGCTTCTCAATGAAGGGCCTACACCCCCTTAGTGGCAGATGCTGTGAAGACAAAGAGGGTCTTTATTTTCAGAGCATGCAGATGCCATTCAGACCAGAGATAGAGAGAAGAATTGGGAGTTGACTCTCTATTGAATAGCTTTCCATTTGGTCAGAAATGGGCTATTTTTCAAGAGAAGAATCCACAATTGTGTGGGAAGGAAAAAAAAGGGGAGGGCTTTATATTTAAGTCCTTCAAGGTGAAGCTGTCCCCAGACGCTTTCTCACGTTTTTTCACTTTCTCAGGGCTGAGTGGATGGTCGTCTTCTCCATCCTCCTTGCCACAGCCAGAATGTCCATGGGGCTGCTGAGTGAGGCTAGGAAAAGAAGCTGCCAACAGGTAGAAAGAACGTTGGTCTTACCTGAACGTTTTTTTCTGGAGATGTGGAGGGAGGGGTCACGGCAGGGTTATCGCAGCCTGATTGGTCCATTTGACTGAGAGAAAGCTTCTTAACCTTCGGCTTCTCCCGTTGGTTCCCAGTTTCCGCAATGTCACGGTCAGCACCTGTAAATCAAACACAAACAAGGGCAAGCCCCCCCGGGGCCTCCCGATTCTACACCTCCCGGACCCTGTCTAACTAACTAGGGCGGGAATGTGACCCCTCCCTCCACATCTCCAGAAAAAAACGTTCAGGTAAGACCAACGTTCTTTTTCCAGTAGTGTGGAGGGAGGGGTCACGGCAGGGACATACCCACGCTACGTCCCTGGGCGGGCAGACTGGGTCCCAGGTGAAGAATCGGACACCACCCTCTGAAGGACCCTCCGGCCAAACGATGCCTCAGCCGAGGCATAAACATCCAAACGATAATGCCTAATAAAAGGCGTGGGGGAAGCCCAGGCAGCCGCCCTACAAATATCCTCTAAGGGCGCCCTGGTGGCCCAGGCCGCAGAAGTAGCGGCACTGCGGGTGGAGTGAGCAGTGATCCCTGATGGGGGAGGCTTCCCGGAAGCTCCATAAGCCTCAACTATGGCCAACCTTATCCACCGTCCTATGGTGGAAGACGACACCTTGCGTCCTAACGAGCCTGGGTGAAAAGAAACAAACAACGCCTCGGTCCTCCTAATGCTCTCCGTTCGCTTTAGGTAAATGCGAACCGCCCGGCGGACATCTAGCTTATGCCACACTAACTCCTGCTCCCTCGAAGGATTGGGACAGAAATTCGGGAGCACAACTTCCTGGGCCCTGTGAAACTGTGAATTCACTTTCGGAATGAACGAAGGATCTAAACGAAGGACCACCCTGTCCTGGTGAATTACACATAGGTCACTACGGGAAGACAGGGCCCCCAACTCTGAAATGCGCCTGGCCGATGTAATGGCCACTAAAAACACCACCTTAAGGGTAAGCAGACGCATATGTATCGTTCTAAGCGGCTCGAACGGGGAGCCCGTCAGAGCCTGGAGAACCAGGGTCAGATCCCAGGTCGGAAATCTATGAACCGGAGGCGGACGGATATTAGCCGCCCCCTTCAGAAAACGCTTAATCAGGGGGGAACGGGAAAGAGTCGGAGAACCTTCCCCCCCCAAAATGGTGGCCAAGGCCGCCACCTGTCGCCGGAGAGTATTATGCGACAAGCCGTCCTCCAATCCCTTCTGGAGGAATTCCAACACATCCGGGACGGTAGCCCTAGAGGGATCCAACCCCAGTGGGATACACCATTTTGCGAACGCCCTCCACGTGGCGTTGTAAATCCTAACCGTGGAAGGCCTCCTAGACGCCTCTAAGGTGGCAATGACCCCTGACGAGAGCCTCCGCCCCCTCAAAATCCCCCGTTCAAGAGCCAAGCGGTCAGATGAAGCCACTGTGGCTCTGGGTGATCCACGGTACCCTGACGCAGAACGACCTCCCCTGGGGGAATCCTCCATGGATCTACTACCGACAGCTGGACCAGGTCCGCGAACCACGGTCTCCTCGGCCAGTACGGGGCTAGCATGACCACGAGAGCCCTCTCTGTGACTACCTTCCTTATCGTTCGGGGAATGAGGGGAAGGGGAGGAAAGGCATAAAGAAGGCCCGGAGGCCACCGGCTCCTGAGGGCGTCCGCTCCTTCCGCCGAGGGAGTCTGGAACCGGGTGAAGAAACGCGGCAGCTGGGCGTTCTCGGGTGAGGCAAACAGGTCCACCAGCGGCAAGCCGAATCTGATGCAGATCTTCCGGAACAGCTCCGTGCCCAGTTGCCACTCGCCCTCGTCCAGAGTCGTGCGGCTGAGCCAATCCGCCTGGAGATTCGACACTCCCGAGATGTGCTCCGCTACGATCGAGGCCAAATGCCTCTCCGCCCATAGTCCCAACAACTGTGCCTCCCGCCAGAGAGCGCGGGAGCGGGTGCCCCCTTGGCGATTGACATGGGCCTTCGCCGCCACATTGTCCGTGAACAAGAGAACATGTTGCCCCCGCAGGTGATGACGAAAAGTCCTGAGGGCAAGTCTGGCGGCTTTCAGCTCCAGCCAATTGATGTTGTGGCGGAGATCCGAGGCAGACCAACGCCCCTGGGTCATGTCGGAGTCCATCACGGCCCCCCAGCCGAAAAGGCTGGCATCCGTCGTCACTGTGACTCTCTCGGGCTCCCAAAAGCAAGCCCCCTGTTGCAGCGCTGGGGACAGCCACCACCGAAGAGAGAGTCTCACCTCCGCTGGTAGAGGGACTGGCCGCAAGGAATTGCTCATCATCCTTCTCTGGACTGGGATCAAGGCCCACTGGAGAGGTCGCAGGTGGAGCCGGGCCCAGGGCACTATCCCTATGCAAGAGACCATCTTCCCCAGGAGCTGAGACAAGGTCAGGATGGAAACAGACCTTCTTTTTCGTACGGAAGAGACCAGCTGGCGTAAGCTGGACAAACGTTCTGGAGACAGGCGGACCCTCCCTGACTCTGAGTCTATCACTGTCCCTAGGTGTAGGATCTGCCTGGATGGGGACAGGTGGCTCTTGGGAAAGTTCACGGAAAACCCCAACACCTGAAGCCAACGGATCGTCAGCCGAAGATCCGACTTGGCTCTGGATAAGGACCCTGCCTGAACAAGGACGTCGTCCAAGTAACACTGAAGTCTCACCGGGACGGAACGCAGGTAAGCTGCCAGTGCTGCCAGGACTTTGGTGAACGTCCGCGGAGCTGAGGCCAGACCAAACGGGAGGGCCCGGTACTGGTAATGCCTGCCCCGGTGAGAGAACCTGAGATAACGCCGGTGAGACTGAAGGATGGGGACGTGGAGATAGGCCTCCGTCAAATCTACTGAGGCCATGTAATCCCCCTTCCGAATGCCCTGCAGAATGGATTTCAGGGACGCCATCTTGAACCGCCTGTATACTAGGTAGCGGTTCAGGCGTTTCAGGTTGAGGATCGCCCTCCAACCCCCCGAGGATTTTGGAACTACAAACAGGTGGGAATAGAAGCCCCGCCCCCTCTCTGGCTCCGGAACGACCTCCACTGCCCTGATTTCTAGAAGATGGGCGACCGCGAGGTCCATGAGGCGACGTCGCCTCGGGTCCCGAGCCGGGGGAAAAACTTTGAAAAAACTTGGGGGTTTGGAAAGGAATTCTAACCTTAGGCCGTGGCGAACGGTCGCCCTGACCCAACCGTCTGACGTGATCCGATCCCACTCGTCCGCATACAGTGCCAGGCAGCCTCCGATGGGATGACTCGGGTTTGAGTCATTTCCCTCTGCGGAATGGGCGACCGCCCCCCCCACGAAAGGGCCGCTTGGCCTGCGGCTGATATCTAGAACGGTCCTGAAAACTCTGCCTATTGAAAGACCTGTCCTGTCTATACGGTTGGTATCGCTGGTCCTGATCCCTGTCATAAGACCTGAACTGGGGTCTGCGATAGGGATGACTACGGGACTCCGCCTTCTTGGTGGATGTGGGCATAACTTTCTTCTTATCTTTATTTTCCACCAAAATCGGGTCTAAAGAAGCCCCGAACAAATTTGGACCCTCAAAGGGGGCAGCTACTAGATCCCACTTGGCTTTATAGTCCATCTGCCAGTTCCTGAGCCACAGGAGCCTACGAGAGGCCACAGAGGTGGCCAAAGCACTTGACCCAAATCTAACAGCGTCTAGGGTCGCATCAGCCGAATACTGACACGCTGCCATTATTTTAGCCAAATCCTGGTGTACCCGCTCATCTTGGATCGGGATACGGTCCTGAAGCTGGCGAAGCCACATAACCGTTGTACGGTTGAAGTACGAGGCGGCAGCCGCCGCCCGCACCGCCCATGCTGAGGCCTTGAAATTTTTACGTAAAGTGAGCTCCGCCCTCTTGTCCTCTGGTTTAAGCTTGTCTGCCGCGTCCCCCGAGACCACTGGGGAGGATGAGACTAGAGCTGCTATGGGCTGATCTATACTCGGAAGCTGAATAGCCTGCACAAACGACTTTTCCATGTTATAGGCGCGACGGTCGTTGCTGCCAGGCGGAGAAAAGTTAGAAGGACGGGCCCACTGACTAGTAGCTACCTCCAAAAACAGGGGAGGAGCAGGGATCTCCTCCTTATTGGTGGCTGTCGCTGAGAACATGACCATGTCCGGATCAGTGGGCGGGGGGACTGTGGGGTCCCCAGTGCCCACCTTGGTAGTCCTCCTAGCCTTCTTAAGTAAAGGCTTGAACATGGCCTGAAGGAACAGGTTTGAGGAACGAGGCGGCTCGGGGGCCGCATCCTCCTCCTCCGAAAACCCCCAATCATCCCTCCTCGCCTCCCCCCTTGAGGAGACCTCACTCATGAGGGAGGGGGAAGAAGCCCTAGACCTAGATCTACCAAAAGGAGTAAGCCTACTGTGATGATACGGCCTGTCCCTTTGGGCTATGCCCCTAGAGATGGCCGCAGAAATAAGCCTTTTGAGGTTCTCAGGAAGGTGTTCCAGATCCTCCTCATCGCCCTCTGAATCATAATCTGGTGCCACATGGGCCCTGCTACGTTTACTGCCCCTACTCGGGCCTGCAGAGGTACCCTCCAATGGGTCCTCCCTATCTGCCCCTCTAGTCCCCCGGGAAGGAGAAGGAGAGCGAGGATCCCCCCGCCCCTGACTCCTATCAGATCTACCTGAGGAGTCAGATGAAGATGAAGGGCTAAACCCCCTGGCCACAGGAGGAGAAGGACAGGAAGCCAAAGCACGTGGGGATCCGGATCTAGGCCCAGGATCCCGAGCCTGCCTTTTCTCGGCCCTTTCAATAACTTTTTCAATGGCCCTTGATCGCCTGAGCTCATCTCTCTGCAGAGCTCTTGAAGGCCTTTCCTCTGCGCAAGGCCGAGGAGCTCGAGGCCTAACTGTGGGGGTGGGATCCGCCCTATCTTCGCCCGCCTGGGGTGGCGCGGCCTGCTGGGACTCTGATCTCTCCGCCATCGCCCCACTCACGTGCTCCAGGTGGTAAACAGCCGAAAAACAGGGAAAATCAGCAGCCACAGCCCTTTAGCTGGTGAGAAGACGCCTGCTCTGGGCTGCCTGCGATGCTGCTACTCGCACCAGCACGATCCTCCGGCCTCTACGTGCTGCAGGCCCAGCCACGTGTGGTAAAAATGGCCGCCGGCTTCTGTGGGCGGTCCTCCGACAAAGCGCGCCCAAAAATGGCCGCCGACCTTGGCTGACGCTTCCCGAGCCTCTGGGCGACCGCTCGCAAGCTCGCCGCCCCGATCCAAGCCTGCACTCACTGGGGGAGCCCAAAAACCCCCGTAGGCAAGAAAAAATGCCCCCGCGCCTCTGCCGCAAGCCGCAACCGGCCCCGGGATCAAGGCGACTGGAAAGGAAGCCGATCTGCCGCTTTCGCGCCGAAAAACCCCAGCGCGCTGCGGCTCCAGTCAATTTGAACGTGTCGCTGCAAACTAGGCAGCAAAAGAGGTTATAGGATCGCCCAGCACGCCCGAGACTCCAGGCATCAGTCCGGGCGATCCCCTGGGAGAGGAAAGGCACGGAACGCCCCCCCCCCTGTCTCTCAGCCTTCCGAGGGCAGTAACAACAGCCCTGCAAGGCAGACCAACTAGCAAAAAACTTTAAATTTAGAATGTTCAATTTTTTTTACCAAATCCAATACTAAAATACTATAAAAACTCTCTAACTAGGAACCAAACCTGAGTCTTGGACCTTGACTGAGAGGAAACTGGGAACCAACGGGAGAAGCCGAAGGTTAAGAAGCTTTCTCTCAGTCAAATGGACCAATCAGGCTGCGATAACCCTGCCGTGACCCCTCCCTCCACACTACTGGAAAACAAGGGTGTCCTTTGGGAAGGGAAAACATAGGAAATGTATTCTTTCCCCCTTGGGATCTTAATTACAGCAGAAGGCAACCATACATACAACTGGATAAAAACCTTAATGAGAGATCCCTTGGTGCTCTCTGATCTTGATCGTCCCAAAGGTGCTTTTTCAAAAGGCAACTGGACTTAGTTTTCCCTTGAAGACATTTCATTTCTCGTCCAAGAAGTTTCTTCAGTTCTGGATGAAGAAGCTTGAAGTCGGAAGACTGAAGAAGCTTCTTGGAGGAGAAGTGAAACTTGTTCAAGGAAAAACAAAGGAAGTCCAGTTGCCTTTTGGAAAAGCATCTTTGGGACAACGGGGAGTAGGATGACTGGGGAATCTCCACAGAAACACTGGGCTTGCTTGTTTTTCTGCATTCCCCAACTAGGTAACATGGTCAGTACTAGTCTTCAATACAACTGACTTTCTAAAAACATTTCTCAGTTCCAAATAGCAAGGGCTCCACAGTGTTCTTCCAGGCAATTTTTCCAACTTAACGTAAGTAGAGAGATTGTCTAAATGAACAGCCAGATAGTTAGGCAACATTTTGTAGCTTCCCAGTTCCAGAAGGATAGAGTGGGAAAGATGGTGAGAGAAGTAGAAGGCAAAAAAAAATCAAATAATTATTACCTATAGAATGAAGAAGCTCTTATTATACCTCATACCCGTACACATCCTTCTCATGCTTTTCAAAGTTTACACAAAGTACTCCTTTTAATCTAGTTTAGTGAAAGGAAGGACTAGGGATGACATGATGGCAGTTTTCCAATATTTGAGGGACTGCCAGAGAGAAGGGGGGATGTCAACTGATTTTTCAAAGCACCTGAAGGCAGGACAAGAAGCAACGGCTAGAAACTAACAAAGGAGAAGCAATAGCACTGTAGCACTTCAATAGCACTCCGACTTACGTACCGCTTCACGGTCCTTGACAGCCCTCTTTAAGTGGTTTACAGAGTCAGCCTGTTGCCCCCAACAATCTGGCTCCTCATTTTACTGACTTGGGAGATGGCTGGCCATCAAAGAATCTACAGGTGCTGGATTAAAGATGAGAGCCAACTATGACGTTGTCCCTCCTCTGCCAACTCTTTATGATAAGGACTTTTTAGACATATTGGAAACATCTTCCTGCCCAAATCATCAAGCTAGAAAACTCTCTCACCTGTAACTGGTGGGCCATTTTACCAACCTCAGAAGGCTGGAAGGCTGAGTCAATCTTGAAGCAACCTGGAATTAAGGAGAAACTTCCTAATAGTGTGGACAATTAACCAGTGGAACAACAGAACAACACCCAGAGGTTGTGGGTGCTCCAACACTGGAGGTTTTTAAGAAGAGGCTGGACACAAACAAAACAAACAAAATGTTAAAAAGGTATATTTATGCATCTACTTACTAAGCACATCTAAATTATATTAAAGTAGCCAAAATATCTTTACAATCCCCGAGGCCTGTCACAAGGTTTGAGCACCCCTAATATTTGGAAATTGACAGTTGAAAAACTGTTGACACGCCCTACATGGACAGCCACTTGTCTGAAACCGTGTTGGCATATAGGCTCTCCTGCTTCAGCAGGGGGTTGGACTAGAAGACCTTCAGGATCCCTCCCAACTCTGATGAAGCTGAGCTCCCATTTTACACCCTGAAAGGGTTGCTTTCTGACCGTCTGGATTCCTGGGACATTCTTGATCATCGAAGTTCACGTCCTCCTTTTCAGCCCTTTCATCCATCCGTTGGTCCTTTGTCTTCTCCTGGTCTTTGGCCCGTCATTGTCTGAGCTCCCTGCTGCAGGCTGTTGCATTTCTGGGCACCTGCCTGTTCAGGGGGAACTGAGCCCACTTCATCCGGCTGGCCATTCACCACAGACTTCATTAAGCTCTCATTATCCATCGGGATCAGTAGAGGTGGTCACTCGCTGGGCACATCTGCAAAGAGGGAACACTCCTTGCACAGCTGGGTTTTTCTCTGGTTGCCGTGGGTCCAAACTTCCCTTCCAAAGAAATCCCCACCTGCCTTTTCTGCCTCGGCAGGCGTGTAGGTGGGAAAGTGTTCTGTGATGCATCTAAAAAGGAAGGAGAACTTCAATCAGGAAACCACAGCTGCTATCTTGGCACACAAACCTCATGGCCATCTCTGGTGGCCACATCTGAATTCTGCTTTTTTTCCCAGGTTTAATTTCTAGGCAGATGTGGGCATGATGCCAGCAAAGCCCTGGCGGCAGTCGCTCTATCTTTATCTCCTAAGAAAGGCCTGCTATGAATATACTACTAAATCTCGCTTTCTCTTTCTTCTTTGTGCTGTCAAATTAGGCAAATAGTGAATGATATGGCAACACGTTTGAATCAAGGTGCCTAAAACCTGCAATTGAAAGAATGCATAAACAAAATCTGGGCTCCGTGGCTCCTGTGGAACTTAAACTTCTCTTATATTCATATCAGTTTTATTCACAAAGCTCTGGCCTTTGCAGCATACCTGATCGTGATTTCCTAAGCTCCCTGTCAATTGGAAAGCCTGCAGGAAGTCAGAAGCCATTCCTGCTTTCCGTTGGCTTTCTGTTTAGGTAAGTAAATATTGATTTAGTATCAAAGTTTATTTGAAATTTCTTTGCCACTACAATAAAAGCTGGTCCTCACCTTACAACTATTCATTCAGTGACTGTTTGAATTTACAAAGACATTAAAAGTGACATGACCTTTTTTTAGTTAGACCTTTGCAGTCATCCCCATTGATCATGTGATCAAAATTCAGATGATAGGCAATTGGTTCATATTTATGACAGTTGCAGTGTCCTGGGATCATGTGATCAGACCATGGTGGCGCAATGGTTAGAATTCAGTCCTGCAAGGGCAAGATGGCACACTTCCGTTGTCTTCATGAACTGTGAAACCTGACTCCACCTTTAAAAATTCAGGCTTCCGGTCTTTGTCTCCGTGCTACCCAGATGAATCTCTTGTGGATTCCTACTCTTTGAACTCCCTGGGGTGAAAAACTTTACTCTATTGCCAGGCTGATTAGAGAAATTCTCTCCTGCCTGGACCCTCTGCCTCCTGGACTCATCTGGATGCCCTGCCGCCCTAACTGTCCATTCTCTACACTGACTGAGCTCTTTATTCTATAAACAATGTCTCCTAAAAGACCACCCCCTGGAAAGCCTGGCTCCGACATCAGCAACTTCCAGTCCTGCTACACAATCAAAGATAACAGACCTGATGCAACCTAAAAGTACAGAGATGGATTTGCAACAAATGCTTCAGCAACTTCTACAGGGACAAGAGGAAATTAAGAAACAATTAAAGGAAATGAAAGAAGAAATTAAAGAGAATCAAGCCCAAATTTATAAGAACTCACAGAGACTGGACCTTGTGGAGGGTGGGGTGGCAGAGATGAGGGAGGGGGTGGAGGCGGTGCAGAAGGGAAACAAAGAACTTGATACCCAACAAATGAAAACAGAATTTGAGAGAATGTCCTTTTATCTTAGATTTCAAAACGTGATAGAAGCAGATGATGAAAACATAAGGGACATCATGATAAACATCTTGGCTGAATATACCCATAAAGAAAAACAACAGATGGAATGGGAGATAGATCTGGTTTATAGAGTGAACTCAGCCTATGCCAGAACACACAACGTACCCAGGGAGGTACATATTAAATTCCTCAGAAAAAGCACAAGAGACGAAATTCTGGGTGCACAAAGGGGGCAAGCCCTGACATACCATGATAGGGAAATAACCATCTTGAAGCAGATCCCCAAGAAAGTTAGGGAAAAAAGGAAAAATTATTCGCAATTAGCAAATAAATTATACCAGAAGGGGGTGTGGTTCAGATGGTTGATGCCTGAAGGTATGTTAATATTCTGGGAGGAGACAACACACCCATAGAGGCACAGGCCTTTATGGAAAAAAACAAAATACACCTAGAAAAAACTGAAGATCCTACAACGGATATGCAGGACACGGGAGGGGCCGGAGCTCTGCCGGCGAGGGGAGATGGGGCAATACCAAGAAAGCTCAGATCACAAAAATGAATAAGAAAATCTTCTTGATATAAACTGATCGAAAGTATTAATGGAATTAACATGTGGACTATATACTACTATGTATTAAATTGATTGAAAGTACCAATAGAATTAATATGCTGAGCAGTGACGTGCAGTCAGGTGAGGCAAGTGAGGCACAGCCTCACCACTCTCATCATGAAAAAAAAGTAAAAGGAAAAAGCTGAGCTAGTTACTGCCTCACCATGGATGACTCTGCTTAACTGTTAAAAAAAGCTGGAAAAGGTATGTGTGGGTTGGAGGGAGGGGGAGGAATTCAAACTTCATCCTCCTGGTGCTGTGCAGGGCTTTGGGCAAAGGCTGGAGGGAAGGACCCTGGCTCGCTTGTGCTCTCTTTCCCCAAGAGTAGTTTGATTGCAGGCAGAGCCACGTTGTGGGGCCGGTGTGTGTGCTACAGCATGGCTCTTTGCCTGGCTTCCTGCCTCCTCCTGTGGTCTCCTCACTGGTGCTCTCCCTCCCCAAGTGTAGTGACTTCCTCCCCAGGCCCCCATTCATTTCTCTCTCACACACACACAGCTGGATAAAACTATATAAAAATCTAGCCCAGCTTCACTGATTACAAGTTTGAAAAGGCAACGTGGCTTCGCCTGCAATCAAACTACACTTGGGGAGGGAGAGCACAAGCGAGCACTGAGGAGACCACAGGAGGAGGCAGGAAGCCAGGCAAAGAGCCATGCTGTAGTACACACACTTCCCCCCAGCCTCTTTCTTTTGGAAGGCTCGGATAGGCTCCCCTCCGGCTTCTCTGCCTCTCCTCTCACCCCAGCCTGCCAGCAGGAGGTGGTGGGTGGGCTTTATTGTGTTCCAAGCATTTCCCACCCAGACAGCAGGCTGCATTTGCAATGGTGGAGGTGTTTGGGAAAGGCAGCAGGGGAATGGGGGGGATGGCAGAGGAGCTGCTTTCAAGCCACTGGAAAAGATATCCAATCCAACTTTTGTGTGTGGGGGGGTTTGTTTGAGAGTGAGTGAGAGAGGGAAGGGGTAGGAGAGATAGTCCAATCCAACTTCTGTGTGTGTGTGTGTGTGTGTGTGTTTGAGAGAGGGGGAGGAAGGGAGAGAGGGAGGAAGGAGGGGAAGGAGAAGAAAAAGAAAAAGAAAGAAGGAGCAAAGGAGAAAAACAAATGCTGTTGCTTTAAATTGGAACTGAGCATGCCTGGCTGTGGAATTCTGGGAGTTGAAGTCCACAAGTCTAAAAATATTTGAAACCCAGCACTGTGTCAGTGCCTCACCAGTCATAAACCTCACCGCACGTCACTGATGCTGACTATATATGACTATGTATTAATGACTTCTACACAGATGTATACTATGAGTTTGGAGGGAGGGGGCGCCTACCACACTTTGCAACTGCCAAAATTTGTATACTTTTTCCACTACCTTTTCCCTTGTAAATCTTAAAAAAACCAATAAAACTTTGTTTTAAAAAAAAGAATTCAGTCCTGCAGGCTACTTCTGCTGATTGCTGGCCACTAGCAGTTCAGCAGGTCGAATCTCACCAGGCTCCAGGCTGACTCAGCCTTCCATCCTTCCGAGGTCAGTAAAATGAGGACCCAGATTGTTGGGGGCAAGAGGCTGCCTCTGTAAACCACTTAAATAGGGCTGTCAAGCACTGTGAAGCGGTATATAAGTCTAAGCACTGTTTCTATTGCTATTGACCTTCTGACAAGCAAAGTCAATGGGGAAGCGAGTTTCACATAATGATTATGTTACTAACTTAGCAGTGCCATGATTCACTTAACAGCTATGTCAAGAACTGGACATGTTCAGGAACTGGTTGCAGGAACTGGGCATGGCTGGTCTAGTGAAGAGAACAAGGACAGAGATAAGTGGTCAAGCTATTTTCCAAAGCACCCGAAGGCCAGACCAAGAATAATGGATGGAAACTGATCAAGGAGAGATTCAACCTGGAAATAAGGAAAACTTTTCTGACAGTGAGAACAATCAACTGATGGAACAGAAGTTGCCCTCGGAAGTCACGGGAGCTTCATCACTTGAGACTTTCAAGAAGAGGTTGGACTGCCATTTGTCAGAAATGGTGTAGGATCTCCTGCTTAGGTGGGGATTGGACTAGATGACCTACAAGGTCCCTTCCAATTCTGTAAATCTATAACGGTTGTAAGCCTTTCATATCTTCATATGTTTTAGCCTCCAGCCCCCTAATTATCTTTGTTGCACTTCTCTGCAGTCTTTCCAAAGTCTCAACATCTTTTTTATAATGTGATAACCAAAACGGGATGCAATATTCCAGGGGTTCCTTACGAAAGATCATACCTGGACCCCAGTGGGGGAGCTTCTGGTTTTCCAGCCTTCATCTCAGTGCCAATCACACCACTCATTCCAAGAGGGGGTGAAGGTGCCACCTGCTCTGTTGGGTTCTCTGGAGAGGAACACAAAGAGCAAGAAAATGGATTATTGTGGACTTAAAAAAACAATAACCATGCAGCTGTCCTTAAGCAATGTGGATAGCACAGAAGAGTTGATATACATGTCCACAGTGCCCTCTACTGGACGGCAATGGTACTAGTCATCTTGTCATTTATACCAAAACCGCTAAGCAACTCATTGAGGTTTAACCTGAAGCTGCCATTTAATCCCTGGATTCCCACATTGTGCTAAAACAACGGCGTGGTCAGGCTTGGATCGAGCGTGTGGTGTGAATCCAGCCACTGACATTTGTGGTCTATATGGTTTACGGCTTGGAGGCTTGTAAAAACTGACTCACTGCCTTATTGAATAAATTATCTTTGTAGTCCAAAGTGACACACAGACCTACTCACTGAAAAGAATCCCAAATGCTTTTCTTTCCTCATCGAGAAACAGAAAAGTTGATATTAATAAATAAAATGGATTGTTAAAGGAATCAGGCCATCATCAACTAAAAGGTCTAGTTGATGTTAACAACCAGAAATATATTGGCATCTGGCCCATAAAAATTGCAGGAAGCAGATATGAACCAAACAGCCTGTATGGTTGCTATTTCTATAAGTCCCGTCAACGACTTGCAGGGGGGCTCAATACAGATGGCGCTTAGGTGGAACACTAAGCCTTCTGATCATGTGTTCCAGGTAGTCCTCACTTAATGACCAGTCACTGGGTGACTGTTCAAAGTTATGATGGAATCCCCCCTCCAAGTTAATAATATAATAAGAGAGTTGGAAGGGACCTTGGTGGTCTTCTAGTCCAACCCCCTGCCCAGATGGCAGCCTGGTCTCTTCTTGAAAGCCTCCAGTGACGAACTTTTTCAAGAGACAAGTAGACTTTCTTCTTTTTTCTTTTAAAGACATCTTCAAAAGAAGAAAAGAAAAGAAAGTTCCTTTGCCTCCCGATAAAGCACCTTTGGGATAACCATGACCCGGGTGAGTGAGAATCTCTACAGGCCTCCAGTGATGAAGCTCCCACAACTTCTGTTCCATTGGTTGATTGTTCTGTCAGACAGTTCCTCCTTATTTCCAGGTTGAATCTCTCCTTGATCAGTTTCCATCCATTATTCCTTCTCTGACCTTTGGGTGCTTTGGAAAATAGCTTGACCCCCCTCCTCTTTGAGGCAGCCCCTCAAATATTGGAAGACTGCTGACATGTCTCCCCTGGTCCTTCTCTTCACTAGACTAGCCATGCCCACTTCCTGTAACTGTTCTTCATATGTTTTAGTCTCCAGTCCCCTAATCGTCCTGTTTGTTCTCCTCTGCACTTTTTCTAAAGTCTCAACATCTTTTTATAGTGTGGTGACCAAAACTGGATGCAGGACTCTAGGTGTGGACTTACTAGGGGTTTATAGAGTGGTATTAGTACCTCTCTTGATCTTGACCGTATCCCTCTGTTAATGCAGTTTAGGATTGCATCCATCTCTGATATGGAGTCATGTTTCATCCTTGCTGGCAAAATCTAGCCATACACCTAGTCCTTGACTTACAATTACAATAAGAGCCAGCATTTCTCTTGCTGAGCAAGGCAGCTGCTAAGTGAGTCCTGCAAGTTTTTAAACCTCTTTTCTTTTTTTGCCATGGTGTTTAGGCAAATGATGGCAGTTCAGTGATTCATGAGGTCATTAAGTGAATCCAGCTTCCCCTACTGACTTTGCTTGTTGGAAGTCAAGTGAAAAGGTCGCAAATGGCGATCACGTGACCTGGGACGCAGCAACTGTCATAAATAACACCCTGATTGTCAAGCACTCGGATTTTGATGTGTGTGTGTGTGCTGTAATGGTTGTAAGTCGAGGACAAGTCACTTTTTTCTGTAATTGTAATCTGAGGAACACCTGTAAAATGCGAATGGGACCCCAAAGCGTCAGAGCCACCTTAACCCTGCATGAAGTTGAAGAATATTCATTAGTGGCACCGATGGAGGGAGAGACCCACGGAGAACTCAGGAGGGGTTTCCTAACAGTGAGAACAATTAACCAGTGGAAGAGCTTGGGGTCCCCAGTTCGGGTCTGAGCCTGGTGCTGAAGCCGGTGAAGGACGCCAGACACGAGGTGCAGGTTTTGGGTTCCTTTTATTGGCGTCAAAATGCCAAGAACCCCGAACCGTAGAATTAAGAAACTTTATAGATTTTCACTAAAGCCGAAGGCAGGATAAGGTGGGATGTATAAAAAATACCTATTCCTAAGGACTTCGGGAGTTATCTAACACATATTCTATTTGCTCCAGGCCATCCCTATCCCCAACTTCTAAGCTCAGCTCTGGAAGATGTCTAACTCTTTGTTACTTTTATCAGCTTTCTAACCACCCAGAATTGTTACAAGCTTTTCACCTGCATATTCCCTGTGAATAAACATTCGTTGTTTTTGCCTGACAGACTCCACCATTACAGGCTTCCTGGTTTTCTTTTAGTGTGTGCCATAACTTTGCTTTCTTTTAGCAGACGGCCCATCCACCCGTTGCTTTCAGGAGTTGTAGGTCACTGGAGGCTTTCAAGAAGAGACTGGGCAGCCACTTGCCTGGGGTGGTATATGGCCTCCTGCTTGAGCAGGGCGTTGGACTACATGATCTCCAAGGTCCCTTCCAACTCTGGTATTCTGTTATCTCTGAAAATACAAGGGGACTGAAGTGAGCAGGGCAGCCTAAGGAAGCTGTCACTCCAACGAGGCAGCTGTCTGAGCAATTTCATACGTGGGTGTATCTGCTTAAGTAGATTTATTTCCCTCCTTGCTGAGAGGGAGCCGTGCCAGATGTCCTACAATCCTTCTCCACATTTTCTAAAATCGCATTTTGGTCTTTGGCGTGGCCCACCGCTCAGCCCCTGTGTAACTGTGGAGCAGAGACAGCCTTCCGAGGTTGGGGGGCAGGGCAGGATAGGGATGCTGCTTGGATTTGGGAGGCTAAGAGTCTGGGCAAGAACCTTTGTTTGCAGCCCATGAGAGGAAAGGGATGAAGTAAAGCTAGAAATGGCTGGGATACAAGGTCACCCTTGGGACAAGCCGAGATTCATCTACTATGTGATGAAATGAGTCTCATACAAGCCCCGGATTAGACAGGAAAAGATTGATTAGGAAGGTAAATATTAAACAGGGTGTGGTTAAGATGTTGGACTAAGAATGGAAGACCCAACCTACAACACATTTTGGTCATCACTTACTCAGCCTAACCTACCTCACCTGGTACACATGGTGGAGAGAAAAAAATGGAGAGAATATTTATGTGCTACTTTGAATTTTGGAGAGAAGGCAGAATATACATCCGGTGAGTTAGAAAAAAGTAAAATGAACCAGAAAATAAAAGCTACTGAACAGTATTGTAAAGGAAATATATTGTCCTAACTACTCTGAAATCAATCATAAAAAAGAACAGAACTGGTTCTGGTTCTTTACTGGCCAAATGTGATTGGACACACAAGGAATTTGTCTTTGGTGCAGATGCTCTCAGTGTACATAAAAAGACAAGATACATTCGTCAAGAATCATAAGGTAACTTAGTGATAGTCATAGGATACAAATAAGCAATCAAATCATATTAGGAAACAATCAATGTAAATTGTAAGGATACAAGCAACAAAGCTACAATCATACAGTCATAAGTAGGAGGAGATGGGTGATAGGAACAATGAAAGATTAATAGTAGTGCAGACTTAGTGAATAGTTACAATGCTGAGGGAATTGTTTAGCAGAGTGATGGTGTTTTGGAAAAAACTGTTCTTGTGTCTAGTTGTACTAGTGTGCTCTATAGTGTCATTTTGAGGGTAGAAGTTGAAACAATTTATGTCCAGGATGTGAGGAGTCTGTAAATATTTTCACAGCCCTCTTTTTGACTCGTGCAGTGCACAGGTCCTCAATGGAAGGCAGGTTGGCAGTCATTGTTTTTTCTGCAGTTCTGATTCTCCTCTGAAGTCTGTGTCTGTCTTGTTGGGTTGCAGAGCCAAACCAGACAGTGATGGAGGTACAGATGAGAGACTCAATCATTCCTCTGTAGAAGAGAATCAGCAACTCTTTGGGCAGTTTGAATTTTCTGAGTTGACGCAGAAAGAACCTTCTTTGTTGTGCTTTTTTGATGACGTTTTTCATGTTACATGTCCATTTTAGGTCTTGAGAGATGATAGAATCTAGAAATCTGAAGGTCTCTACTGTTGATACTGTGTTGTCCAGTATTATAAGAGGTGGTAGTATGGGAGGGTTTCTCCTAAAGTCTTATCACGATTTCTATGGTTTTGAGTGTGTTCAGTTCCAGATTGTTCCGTTTGTACCA
This sequence comes from Natrix helvetica, assembly GCF_964273705.1. NCBI lineage: Eukaryota > Metazoa > Chordata > Lepidosauria > Squamata > Natricidae > Natrix > Natrix helvetica. The sequence continues at coordinate 2,051,884 of NC_138562.1, read as the reverse complement.
CGAGGCTAGTTGCTCAACATCCCGTCTGTATGCGGGATTCATCAGTCTCAAATGAGACTCATCATGGTTGTTATCATCTACGAACTTCAGTAGTTTAACAGATGAATCGTTTAAGATGCAGAAATGGAGAGAGCAGCCCGGGGGGGGGGGGGGGGGGCTCCTGTGCTAATTGTGCAGGTATCTGATGTGATAATGCCTAGCTTCACCTGCTGCTTCCTGTCTGTTAGGAAGCTTGTGATCCAGTTACAAATGTGTTCAGGTACCGCTAGCTGATTTAGTTTAGTTAGAGTATGATGGTATTGAATGCTGAACTAAAGTCTACAAAGAGGACCCTTGCGTAGGTCTTTGGAGATTCAAGATGTTGCAGGATGTAGTGCAGAGCCATATTAGCAGCATCATGTGTCAATCTATTTGCTTGGTATGAAAATTGTGAGGGGTCTAACAGCGGATCTGTGATGGTTTCCAAGTGGGACGTCACTAGCCTTGCAAAGATTTTCATAATTACAGATGTTACAGCAACTGGTCTGAAGTCATTCAGTTCCTTCATTCAGGGCTTCTTCAGCACTGGGATGATAGTAGAGCATTTGGAGCAAGGAATATAGCACATCTCTAGTGATTTATTGAAGATTTGGGTGAAGATGGGGGCCAATTGGTCAGCACAGACTTTTAAGCGAGGAGTTATCTTGTCTGGGCCTGGAGCTTTTCCTGGCTTTTATCTGTGAAATAAATCTTGCACATCCTTTTCCGCGATTGGTAGGGGTTGTGAACCCAATAGGATGGGGTCAGTTATAGGAGGTTTGGCTGTTGTTGGTGTGTCTGAGATGGGGTTGTGGAGATAGGTGGCTGTAGTTTCCTTTCAGTAAAACACATTCAGGTCATCTGCCAGTTGTTGTTTTCCTTCAGCCTGGAAAAGCGGCTTGCTATAACAGGTGATATTTTAAAGAGTTTTCCACACGTTTGCTGGTTCATTTGCTAAGAACCGATTCCTTAGCTTTTCAAAGTAGATTCTTTTTGCTGCCCTTGTTAATACATTTCTGGCCTGATTGCACAGCATTCTATTACCTTTTCTGTACGCTTCCTCTTTGGAACAACATAGCTGTTTAAGTTTAGCTGTGAATCAAGGTTTATTGTTACTGTATATTCGCAGGTTCCTGGTCAGTACACATAGGTCTTCCCAGAAGCTGACAGATGTTATAGTATCTGTGAGTTCATCCATAGTCAGACTTGGAGCAACTAATAGAAGAATTTAATTGCTTTGATTTTTTTAAAAAAATATTGTGATCACACAAAATGATGTGGGCTGCTGATTAAATGTATCAATGGACATCTTCTGGTTGATCAAATTTTATGGCAGGAATAAAGTGGGAAATGGTAGCCAAGAACACAAAGTCTAAAGAACTTAGTACTTATAGCCCAGTTCTAAATCAGATGACTGCGTGTTCCGGATGTATGCAATCTAGAGTCACATGTTAGCCTGGAACCAGTATCTGGTGTATTTCAGCCTTCATGCTAGGGGGAATTGGTTGGGCTGTGATGTGTTTGTGTATGTGTGTGTATAGATAAAGATGAAATAATTCCCAGTGTGATCCAGTAGTACCTTGATACTCAACTGCATTGAAGTTCATCAAATGTGGTTCTCAAGGCATTCTGTTGTGAGAATTTTGCCCCGCTACTTCGTTGTTTGTTTGGTACTCAATGCAGAAACTAGAACTTTTCAGTGTCAGCTGCCTTGAGACTCACTCAGGGGTGGTTCCTGCCAGTTCTAACCTCTTCTATAGAAGAGGTTCCACAAATCTTCCGTGCCGTTTAGAACCGGTTCCAGCTCCCTCCCCCCACCTGTCCACACATCATCAAGATGAAGAGCGAGAGGAGGAATTCTGGGAGTTGAAGTCCACAAGTCTTAAAGCTGTCAAGTTTGAACATCCCTGGGGTTTTCTTTCTAAAGTGTTAGGGGTGCAAGGGTCTTGTAACTTGACAACCTTAAGACTTTCACACTTCAATGCCAGAGTTCCTGAGCCAACATGACTGGAGGAGGAATTCTGGGAGCTGAAGTCCACAAGTCTTAAAGCTGTCAGGTTTGAATACCCCTGGGTTGTTGTTTTTTTCTAAAGGGTTAGGGGTGCAAGGGTCTTGTAACTTGACAGCTTTAAGACTTGCATGTTTCAAATCCCAGAGTTTCTGAGCCAACATTTTGGTTGCTAAGCAAGAGCGTTGTTAAGTGAGTTTCACCACATTTTACAAGTTGGCCACGCCCACCGTCACATGACCGGCAAGCCACTCCCACAAAGCAGGCCACACCTACAGAAGAGGCTCTAAAAAATTTTGAAACCCACCACTGGACTCACTAGATTATTCCTTGTGGGGAAAAATTGTTTGGTGCTCTTTGTTTTGATACTCAAGTGGCACCTCCCGAAACCCATTAACGATGAATATCAAGGTACCACTGTACGTCAGTTTGATTTGTCCTGTACAATAGCCATATTTTCCCAATTAACAGACTTTTTTTGAGTTGGTTGAGCCCTTCCCTAATGCATGAGAGCTCAAGAACCAAGTGAGTGGCTCCTGGTTGCAGGGGGCTCTAATGCTTCCCCCTGCAACCTTTTGCTCCCAAGATCTAACCTGTTGCTAAACCCAAAACCGGGGGGGGGGGGGGGAGTAAATCGCAATTGCTGTGTTTACATCTTGTGCGATCCTCATTCAGATAAAATCACATTATGGTTTAACAGCCTAGGGCAGGGGTGGCTAACTTTTTTGTTGTTGGGTATAAAAAAGGCAAGGCCGTGCGATAGTGCGCATGCCTGCCAGCACCCATAATACAAAGCGCACCCCCCATTGAGCATGTGTGCACAACACCCCCCCCCCCATGCTCCCTACCACCACGCGTGCCACACTACTCACCTCCAAGCTGAACTTGGTATTTCCTCAGCGTGGGGGGGAGGCCATTTTCACCCTCCCTGGGCTTCAGGAAAGTCTCTGGAGCCTGGGGAGGGCGAAAAACAGGCACAACGGGTTTACCGGAAGTTTGTTTCCGAACTTTCAGTTGGGCCTGTTTTTCGCCCTCCCCAGGGTCCGGAGGCTTTCCTGAAGCCCAGGGAGGGTGAGAACGGCCTCCCCCGGCCCTCCAGAAGGCCGAAAATCAGCTGGCCGGCTGGATATGACGACTGGCGTGCCGGCAGATATGGCTCTGTGCGCCATCTGTGGCATGCGTGCCATAGGTTTGCCATCAGGGGCCTAGGGCTAAGGATATGGATGGATTGCCACAGGGCCCTGGATTGGGACCCTTTTCAGCCTAGTCAGAACATTGTGCAAACCCAAAATATGCCCTAAACGTACTTGGCTCCACCCACTTTCAAAACCTCTTCCCATTCCTTGTGGCTCCATTCACAAGTGCTTAACCACCTGACAAATTAGTTCAGAGGATTCAGGAACAATTTTGGGAGGGTGTGTGGCATAAATATTTAAATATTTTATTTACATTTATTCTGATCTCACCTTTATTATATTTATAGCAAACGCAAGCCTTCGAACGTACTACATACAGGTGGTCCTTGACTTATGAACACAATTGAGCCCAAAATTTATGTTGCAAATCAAGATATTTGAGTTTTGACCCGTTTTACCACCATTCTTGACGCCGTTGTTAAGGTCTTGTGAAAAAGGGTGACGACTCACTTTTTTCAGTATTGTTGTGAACTTCAAACGGTCACTAAATGAGCTATTGTAAGTCAAAGACTACCTGTACTCATTCTTCATCCTGTTTTATCCCCAACAACCCTGTGAGGTGGAGTGGGCTGTGAGAGAACGACTGGCCAAGGTAACCCAGCAGGCTTTCATGAGTAACGGTTCTCGCCTGGTGCCTCCCTGCTAGACCATCCTGGCTCTTTGTTCGGGTTTCCCTTTCAAAACTGTCCGAAGTCTGAAAATCTGGTGAATGAAAAAGGAAAGTGAGTTTAAAAAGCAAATAGGAAATTTCATTCTTAATCCCAACAACCAATGGAACATATTTTAACTTTTGGGAGGATATCATATCAATTCATTTATTTTAGGAAGTTACATCATTTCCAAATCTCCAAAGTAACCAGGATTTATACACTCATTGAATTGTGAATGTATCAAATGGCTGCCAAAACCCTCTATAACCCAGGAATCAAAGCTTCACGTTTTAAATTGCCGGATCTTTCAATGAACTGGTTTGACAAGTATGTGACTTAGAGCCCTGAGTCTCCCGGTCAGAGTTTTGAAACCTGAGAATTTGGGTTGCATTTGTTAATTGACTATTTGGTTTGATGAATCAATTGATAAGATTTGAGTATTTAAACAAGACCTCCAAAATCAATCAACATTTCTTTTAAATGGTGATTATTTTTAATATAGTAATTACAAAAACTGCAGATGGCATGGCTTTTTTAAAAAGAGGCATTCACTCTCACACAGGAAACTACGTTTGTGTGTATATAATAAGATGCACTATCAAAACCCAAAATATGCTTCCCTCTCAAAATTGTTTCATTGATATGCAAATTGTAGGAATTCAACTTGATTTAGCTAATAAATTACAATTTATTTCCCTGAATGAGAGCCTTCCTCCACTCTGAACTAGGCACTTTGCCCATCTTTAGCTGTGAAATGAGTGTTTTTACTTTTGTTTCCCTCCATGTAGGAGCCCAGGAAAGCAAATCACCCATCATGAAAGACATCCCAGTTTTACAAATTTTTAAGATGCCTAATTTCCTACATTTTATCTGAATGCATCTCTTTCGGACTATGAAAGCACACTGTGGTTGAAGAATCCTTTAGAGCAGAGTTTCTCAACCTTGATAACATCCAGATGTGTGGACTTAATTTCGTAATTGCCCAACCACATCCTTGACTTATGACTATAGTTGGGACCCGAGTTTCCACTGTAAGTTGTTAAGGTTGTAAGTTGAGTCAAACCAAATTTCACAAGCATTTTTAGAACGTTATTAAGCAAATCACCACAGTTATTAAGTAAATCCAGTCATTAAGTGATCACTTGGATGGAAATTGAATCCATTCTTTCAAACAAGTGGTTTTTTTTTGTTAAAACCAGCAAAAAGGTCACTATAGTCTATAATCTGACTATAGAACATTGCAATTGGTTGTAAATGTGAGTTAATTACCCAGTGGGGATAGTGCAATGGTCCTGAGTGTTAAGACTTTTTTTCAGCTGTAAGAAGTTAAAAACTCACCCCTCTCCTAGAAAAAAATGAAATATCCTGGGAAATATTGAAAAGGCAGAATATTATATTTCCCTGGCTAAGAAATGGAGAAACATATTTTTCGGCAGGAAACATAATCACTCTTAATAGCCGCCACCTTTGTCAATGAGCCATTAAAGCCTGATCTGTCTACTCTACATAACAAAGGTAGGATTAACCCTCTACAGAAACTCACCACAAGGCACCTGGGACAATTACATCAGCCAGCAAGGCAACCAAAGATGGACTCAAAGAACAGGCTAAAGAGTTGCCCCTGCATGGCCCCAAGGGAGTCTGCATGGCCCCAACCCATCAGAATACAAGATCAAGATGAAAGGCCAGAAAGGGACTTTCAGCATCTCACCCAATGCTGGCAACAGGTCACATTTGGAGTGCCGCAGAAAGTAGGTTTATTGCAACTGTACTAATTTCACGTATGAGAATTGATATAAATGCTGTTATTTGATACACAAATTATCCAAAAAGATGAAAATTAGGGAAATGGAAGGAAAAGATCATAACTTTACAGCCTCTAAAACAGCTTTGGTGAGCTACAATCCACCTGATGGTGTGTTATCCTGAATATCAATAGTGAAATGAAAAACTGGCCACTTACTGACCCATTGGGGGGGGGGGGAGAGAAAGGCATCAAGTAGATTTCCTTTTCTTTTTTCCATCCATGGGCTGATTAACCCAGGGGTGTCCAAACTTGGCAACTTTAAGACTTGTGGACTTCAACTCCCAGAATTCCCCAGCCAGCAGAGCTGGCTGGGGATTTCTGGGAGTTGAAGTCCACAAGTCTTAAAGTTGCCAAGTTTGGACACCCCTGGATTAACCAATGCAGGGAGGGGGGGGAAGGAAACATCCCTGGCATGGTTCATCCCTGAGGAACGTGTGAACCTTCCAGAGAGACTCCCAGGGGAGCGTTTTTGCAAGGCTTTGGGGCTCAACCAGGGAGAAATCCTTTGGGAGGCCATTCCTGACTCCCATTGCTTTTTTTTGGCAGGGACTGCGTGTTTTGAGCAAGGCAGGCCCTGCTGTGGATGATGGGGCGCTTCGTGCGCTTGAACTTGATCCACAAGCACGGGTGAGGGAGAGGATGGCAGGCAGTGCAAGAGCCGGGACTGAACTCTCCCTTCAAGGGCTCCTCCCTCGTTCCCAAAACATTCCGGACTTCCGGACCCATCATGCTGCGCCCACGAGCACGTCAGTCTTGTCACGTGTTCCGGTGGAGGAGGAGAAGGAGGAGGAGGATGCAGCCCATCTGCCAGGTAAGCGGAGCGAAAAGTAATTGGGGGGGGGGGGCGTTGGGATTGCAAAAAAAAAGGTCCCTGGCTGATGGCTGGGACGGATAGATATTGTAGTCCCCCCCCCTATCGCTTGTGAAGCCTAATAGTGGGAGGGAGGGAATCGAGGAGGTTGCAGATAACTGTAACCCCCCCCTCCACCACCACCCCCGTTTACACAGTGGGAAGCGGCCCCGGGCTGTGGATGATGGGTCTTGGAGTCCCGCGGGAAGGCGAGAGTCGCAGGGACCAAACGGCCTTTCCGAACTGAAGCGGCTTCTCTGGCATCGGAGAGAGGCTCGTGGGCGCTTCCCTCCACCTTGGGGAGAAAAGCCCCTCAGGTCGCCCCAAGACCCTCCCCTTCAGCTTGGCTCCTCTTCAAAATGGCCGCCCAGCGGCGGCCAGCCTATAGGGCCGCTCCCTCCGGCGCTCCGGACTCTATGATCCCCTCGCCCTTTCGCTCTGCGCCATTCCAGCCGCTCCCTTCGGCCGAGCAACGTGACGGGAGAAGTGATGGTGAGTCCAGGGAGCATGCGTGCGCCGCGGGGCGGGGCGAGGGAAGCCGGGCGCGTCACTTCCTCTATTGCGCGAGCCGCCGCCCGGCACCCGACCAATCACCGCGTCGGCTTGCGCTCCTTTCCTCCGCCGTGCTCCCTCCCCCCTCCCGACTTACCCTCGCCGTTTCCGGCCCCGAGTTCCTTAGTAACAATGGAGCATAAAATGGCCGCTTGAGAGAGCGAAGCGGAGCCAGGGAGGGACGCAGCCGCCGCCGAGCCAGCCAGGCCGAGGAGACGCGTCGGCGGGCGGGAGAGACGGGACGGAACGACGCCGCGGCCTCTGGGGCGGTACGAGGGGCGCGGCGGGCGGACTCCGGGAGGGCGGCTGAGGAGGGGCGCGGGGGACGCGGCGGCGGCTCGCGAGGCCTGCGGGGGGAGGGAGGCTCTCGGGTCGGGCGGCAACAAGGCCCGTCCTCCGCCGGGGGCCGCTGCCCTCTTTCCTTCCCCCTCGCGAGGCGGGAGGCTCGCCCGATCCGCCGACAGCAACTCCCCTCGCCCCTCGCCGGCGGGGCTGGGGGCCTCCGGACCTTCCCCTCCGCCAAACGGGGAGGGCGGAGGGAGGCCCGCCCTGGGCCCCGTTGCAGGGCGAGCGACCTAAGTGGGCAGCGCGAGGCCCGGGCCTGGCTGGGCGTTGCGACCTAGCCTCCCCAGGCACTTCCCAGCCATCGCCGCCCCCGCCTGAATCGGGACCCCCGTCCTCCCCTCCCCCGGTGACAGCTGGAGGGGGAGGAACGGCGGCCTGCGGGGCCTGAGTCTCTTCCTCCGGAGTTTCGCCTCTGATGGAGATCCGAGGCCGGCTGCCTTCTGATGTGTCATGGCTGTTGGTTGAAAGTCACGGCGCTGGCAGGGAAACCCCACCCGGCCTGGCTGCCCCAGGAGGCCCCTCCGGTTCCCGAATGGGCTTCTCTCCCCTCCGCTTCTCCTCCGCCCCCCTCCTCCCTATTTCGGGTGGGGGAATTTTCTTCCTGGCCCAAATCCCTCGCCATTCTCCCCGTGTGTCTCCGCAGGGTGTGGTGAAGGCAGGAAGAGGGAAACGGGGCCTCTCTCCCTTTCCTGGGTCATCCCCTCTGATGCTCGCAGTCTGTTCCTTCCTTGCTTCCTTTATAGGTTCCAGAGACTCGGGTCGTCTGTAAATTAAAAATAGTCCCTCCCGATCTTGGGGGGGGGGGGGGGCAACCGTGACCTGGATGACTTGAGAATCTCCATGGACATTTAGCCATAGAAATAGGCTGGTTTTAAATCTGAGTTTATTTGGCCCCTACATCGAATGATAGGACTCGGGGTTGTCCTTGGTTCACCGCTGTGATTTCATCAAATGCCAGAAAGACTCACTCATAGTTAGTTACAGTAGAGGTCAGGACCCATTCAGATATTTGTCACCCCTAACCAAACAGGAAGCACCTAGTTTCATTACTTTGTGCCTTCATCCTTTTGGGTTTCTGTAATTTGCTCAGTCCAACCACTTGTTAACAGTACTACTTTATGATGGCAAGAATGCCAATTATACTGGCTATGTGCAGGAATAGCTAGCTTCAGGATGTAGGTAATTATATAGTAAATGCCGAGTTACTCCTAGGTTTGATATAGAGAATGTTAAATGGGTTAAGTTACCGGCTGTACTGAATTCTGCCAAAAACTCTGGAATGAGATTCAAGTATAACATGAAAATAATTGACATTTAAGTCAAATTATATTTGCTTTAAATGATCAGCTAGCATATAATGGCTTCATTGTATGTGGTATTTAGCTTTTTTTTAAAAAGACAGTTACCCCAAATAACTTTTAATTGAAATTTGAGAAGTACGTAGAGGGGAACTATATTGCTAGCATCTACCAATTTGTTTAACATCTGCTCCTTAGCATGCAATTTTCTGCTTGGGATATGGAAGTGAGCTTAAATCACACTGTTTTAGAGAAGATATGAAATTTGAAAGGGGAGGTGGTGGAAATGAGGCTTCAAAGGTGCTGGGTTGGAGTTCCAGGCATAAGTAATGGGAAGCCAATAGACCAGTGAGATCACCTCCCCTTGCAAAATAACCCAAAATTGTAATCCTGGGGGAGTGAAAGCCACATGTGAGTGAGAAATACCTAAAGAAGATTTTTTTTGAAAGGAAAGATAAACTAATTCTTTTTTTAAAGATTTGGTGATGGCTTGCTCTTGGATAATTAGTAGGAGCATTGGTACAGAGTTAAATGTAATTACTGCTTGGCCATGGAAGTCAACAATTTGTTATTCCTGTGCTTAATAATTGTTAAGCTTTATTTCTCTCCAGGGGTATCAGTGCTACTAAGGATGCAGTCTGAATCCCTGCCAAGTTCAGGAAAACTTCACACGAAGAGTTTCAATGTTTTGATAGACCAATTAGGCTGCTCTGGTTGGAGAAAAATTGGTCTTTTATTTTTCTAACCAATATGCCATTTAAAAAAAACCCTAACCTTTACTTTACTTTACTTTACTTTACTTTACTTTATTTCAAACTTTTATACCACCCCCTCTCCCAAAAGGGACTCACAAATGCATATAAACTAATGGAAAAAATAGAAAAATGGTTTATAAGAATATTGAGTCAACTCAACAGTTGATTAACATGAAATATGCATTTAAATTCTGAAGTTCAACATTTGGAAGATTTCTTTTGTCAACTTAAAACTATTTTAATTTAAGACAATTTGAAAATAAGGATTGTTGGGCAATTTGTAGCTCAATCTAGCTTGAATGGAAACTACTTCGAGCATTCCAAGTGCACAGTTCTCAGTACCTCTAGAGGTTTCTGTTTTACTCTGCCTGCCATGTTCTGCTACTTCTAGTCAGAAATGCAGTTTAGGCATCTAGTGTTTCTCTATTGGCTTTTTTTTTGCATCTCCAGCCTTTGTTAAAAGAATAAAAACCAGTCAGATATTTCCATCTTTTCTCTCCACACGCCATTTTCCATAGTTTTATACAATAAAGCCTGCATTCCAGATTCTACCCTTGATTAGCACTTACTATGTTAATTGTTTGACAATTATCAAATATTTGTATAGTCATGCAACAAGGCAACAAGTGCAGGAAAAAAGACTTCAGCAGGAAAGGAATGTTTGGTCTGAGTTTTTAATTACATAATATCTAAGAGGTTGAAACCATCTTTTCTGTACTTAAATAAAAATGAACAGGAAGAGCATGAGAAAGAGAAGAGGGTTGAGGTGCAAGGGAACATAAGATAGTGTTCACCATTGCCTAACTAACACTTTCTTTACAGTAGTTGGAGGCTTCTAGTAAAATTGCCTAAAACTATAAGTTACAAGATTTGGGAAGTGCGGCTTTGATTTATTTTTTCTTTTTCCAAGGTAGCTAAAGTGATTAACTTTTGAAAACTCGGGAAACTACGGTATATGTGGATGTTTACATGATCTTCTGAAGGTTGGATCTGGTTCAGAATGATAATCTGTTCTAACATAATTTTTTGATGTTGATAAATTTTGTAAGCCTTGTTATATTCAATTGGATCAATACTGTCCATTCTATTGGTTTTTCATATGTGTAGAAAAACTGGTTAAAAGAAGGCAGAAATGTCCAGATCATTTCACCACAAGCTCCAAAAAGAATTTTGGAAAATGACCTTGTGAAACATTTCTACTGACAAAATGGTTTTCTTTTCTTCTTTTTAACCAGTAAGGAGATTCATGTAGAACCAAATCCTTAACATTTTGTACATGTTCACCCTAGTTGCACTGAACTGCAGCTATCAGTTTAAAATCCTGCTGTGACCTTAGTTTCAAAGAAACTGCCAGTGCTGATTATGAGGATGGAGGGTGGGATGAAATTTGTTCACTTTTTGAAAGAATATCCTTGACCTGAAGAACAGAGATTGCAGGAGTTGGGTATGTCTAATCCAGGAAAGAAGGACTAGAAATGACATGATAGCTGTCTGTCACAAAGAAGAGGGGGGTCAATCTATTCTCCAAAGCACCAGAGGGCAAGACAAGAATCAATGGATGGAAACTAATCAAGGAGAGAAGCAATCTAGAATTAAGGAGAAATTTGCTAACAATGAGAACAATCAATCAGTGGAACAGGTTGCCTTCAGAAGTTGGGGATGCTCCATCACTGGAGGCTTTTAAGAAGAGACTGGATAGCTATTTATCTGCAATGGTATAGGATCTCCTGCTTGAGCAGGGGGTTGGACTAGAAGACCTCCAACTCTGTTATTCTCTTATTTATAATTTTATTATCTTTGACTTCAAAAAACAGAATTTCCCAAGTGCATCTGTACAACCTTTTGGCGGATTAGGCACCAGGTGCTGTCCAGATATTTTGGCCTTCAGCTGCCACCAATTTGAATGCCTTTTCAGTCATCAAGCACATTGTAACCTCCTAAAGGCCTTTGTATCCCTGTTATTCTGACCTGTTTTTTCCCATTCAGTTTCCATCAGTTCCTTAATATAGAGAAATTAAAAAGCCCTTCATTTCATGAGGAACCACTTTTTAGACTGGTTTATAATGAATGGGTCCATGCAGACCTTGGGCAGATTTAGCTTGACATGGTCATGCAGTTTGCCTCATGCCATTTCAGTGGCAGGTCAGAAGAGCTTTTCAGCACAGCATCTGGCCCAAAGCCAATCTGATTCAACTTGCTGATTCTGGGTAAAACAGCTCTGATTGTGGGGTTTTTTTTTTGAATCAATCATCACCCTGAACAAGATAAGTCCAATGAATTGGCAACTCTTTGCCAAGGACAAGTCAATCAGTCAATCACACTTTAAAACAAATTCTCTGTCCTCTTAATAATACGAATAATACTGGGCAACTGTAAGTGCACGATAGGATAGATGATAGATAGATGATTGATAGATAGATAGATAGATAGATAGATAGATAGATGATAGATAGATAGATAGATAGATAGATAGATAGATAGATGATAGATAGATAGATAGATAGATAGATTAGATTAGATTGATTAGATATGTGTGTGTGTGTCATCATCATTCTAGCTGTTGTCTTATCCACTGTAGGATGAAGGCCTCTTCCACGTATTTCCAACCAAAACGGTCCTGAACTTTCTTTTGCCAGTTGGGCCCACGATGCTTGCTGATGTCGTTCATCCATCTTACTATAGATCTCTTTTGTGGGCCCTTTTTATTCGTTCTATGACTCCCTTGGTCCACCTGTCATCAGTTGTTCTTGCTATGTGACTGACCCATTTCCATTTTTATTCTTTCAAACTCTTGATGATATATACTTTCATTTGTTCTCTCATCCATGTGCAGGACTTTCTTGTGAAGCTGAGCATGTTTCTTTCCATGCTCTTTGAGCCACTCATAGTTTTTGTATCAATATATATAAAATCGGTATCTCTGTAGAAGTACCAGTAGTAATAATACTTTTTATGCATTTATAATTTCTACGAGTAGTGCAGCATCAAACTACTAACTCACTACGGTCCAAGTTAAAACAAAGTAAAATATAGAATTTTGATCATCTGACCTGTAACATTTAAGTACAGGTAGTCCTCGACTTACAATAGCTTGTTTAGTGACCTTCTGAAGTCACTAAACAACAGCACTTTAAAAAGTGAGTTATGATTGTTTTTCAAATTTGCGACTGTTGTGGCACCCCACCCAGTCACATGATCAAAACTCAGGTGCTTGGTAACTGGCTTATATGACAGTTGCAGTGTCCCAGGGTCATGTGATGCCCTTTTGTGACCTCCTGACATGCAAAGTCAACAGGGAGGCCAAATTCACTTAACATCCATGTTACTAACACAACTGCACTGATTCACTTATCTGTGGCAAGAAAGGTCATAAAATGGGAGAAAGCTCACTTAACAAATTCTCATTTAGCAACAGATTTTGAGCTCAATTGGGGTCATAAGTTGAGGTCCACCTGTAGTGAAATTGGTATTTAAACAGCAACAACACATTTTGGCATAACAGTAGGGGGCAGTTTGCTGCAAAACATGCTCAATTTGACCCAAAATTGCAAGTCATACCAAAGATGTTGCTCTAATGTGGAACGTTGAATCATAATACAACATTTATCTTTTTTAAAAAACTTCAGAAGTTCCAAAATGAAAGAAATATCAAAATTCTCAACTTGCTACATGTGGTATTGAGTTCTGGAGAAGAGATGCAATGCCTCTTTCTTTTTCAACATTATTGACCTCCAGGACTCCTTGTCTCCAATCATCAGTTAGGATTTAAAGTGACATTAAGTGACCTCAGTGGGTGGGAGTAAGGTTTATTTTATTTATTTATTTATTGATATGCCTTGCAACATCAACAAAGAGAAAATGAGTGCTTTTCTACTCAGAAATGACTCTTCAAAAATGTCTGAACATTTCTTCCTGTACAAAGTAGGTTGGGGAAGAGATTGGAGGCCCAAGTTTTTCCAGACCTAATCTTAATATTTGTTATAAGTTCTTAAAATCCTATTTCTGTTGCATGTACAATATCCAGAAGATGACAATAAATTAAACTTTCATCACAATATTAACTCCCTCCCTCCTTCCAGTTGTATATTTCAGATAATCTGGTTTTTTCTGCTTATCCATTTGGATGAAAGCAAGAGGCCTCTTATGATATGGTTCTCTAGGCACTGATCATTAGCTCCATTTAATTTAAAGAACAGTTACAGTGGCTCATCTGAAAGGCAAAGGTCTGATTGTCTGCCAAGCACTACTGTATATTGAAAAACTCTTGATTCAGTTTTGCTGATAGAATTGAACATTATAATTTAATAAGTGGATCTTGCATTCACTAAGCTACATTACAATGCTATTATTGTGAGTTACGTTTATCTCAATCTAGAAAAAGGCTTGTAATTTGTAGAGGCTTTCCCCCCTGTTTTATGAGCTCTTTTTAAATCTAGTTCAATTACTAGATAATTGGATCCTGATTTTATAATGGGGTTTGCAGAGATTAGCTCCTTGCTTCATATTTGTCTCTTCAGTTATTCTCGGGAGCCTTCCAGATGTCTTCACAAAGACAAGTTAGGTGTGTGGTTATAGGGAAGAAGACTCTGCTTAAGGTATGCTTCCCTCATAAGAATTCAGAATTAGCTCCTGTACTAACATCTTTTCACCCTCAGCCCAAAATTCCCTTTTCACCAAGCACTTAATAATGCCTGTATTAAAGCAGACAACGACTTTTGTTTCTTATTTCAGGCACATCCATAAATGAGAAATGGTGCTTGCTCTGAACTTAGAGAAGTCTGAACTGTTTAGATGAGCTAGTATAGGTAGGACATGGCTTGGGTGTTGCCCTTCACTGTCATTTATGTGGCTTTCCTTGCTGCCACAGGTGGTCATTGCAGAATGGAACAAGCTGCAATGTTAGTACAGTATATCCCACTTGCTTGTCCTCACACCAAGGTTCTCCATAACTTGCTGTCCCTCATCCATAGCTGCTATCCCAGGGATCCATCCTTGCTCTTGCCAAGGAGCCCTTCAGCCTTGAATACCCCCATTTTGGTTCAAATCTGAACATGCGCACCCCCAAATTCCAAAATGTATATTTTAGTCCTGGTGTAGACTGCCACTGACTCCTCTTTGCAAAGTACGGTTCAGTCATAGAAGACTTTTCCTATCTATTTTTTTGCTAATTATTTTAATGCCTCTAAGCGATTTTATAATCTGTTTAGAGTACTTGAGTTTTGGGGGAATTATTAATGCATAATGAATGCTACATAAAGTCGAAACACCACCTAAACACTAAATGTTCATGTGTGTTGGGAGTAGAGAAGTAGGGTGAAAAATCAGACATCCTGCATCAAATGAAGTCAGGCTTTCGAAGTCTGCCCTGGGTAGCGATGGGACCTATAAAAGTCATTTTTCTTCCTTCCTCTTTTCATCAGATTGGAGTAAATGTTTTAGGCATCACAGGATAACAGATTTGGGGTTTATGACTCCGCTTTGGGAAATTCAACTACTGGGAAAGATGAATTTGGAGATGGAATTTTTTTTAAATTCACTCTGTAAGTTTAAATCTAAGGTTTTAGCCTATTTTAATCCACCTAATTCTCAGGAAAAGTTTAAGTTATTAGTGTTCAAGAACCCAAGGCGCCTGTCTTCTCATCTTCTTTCTTTGGCATCGAAAACTTCCACTAATGCTTTCTGGAACTTAGAATAGTCCTGCTCAAAACTACCTTCTCAGTCTACATTTTGTTTCCATACCTGAGTTTCCCAAGTCTGGATACACCCATTTAAATTCTGGTTGGTTCTAGTCTGCTCCCCAAAATGTAGTACATTACTAAGAGAAGGCATTAAAAACTATTGTTAGTGGTAAAACATGTTGAAAGGATAATGCTTCCGTTCCAGGTACTGTTGTTGAAACGTGGCAAGTAATAATCTTACTTACAAGTAAAGGGAATACAACAGTTTCCTTGGATTTCAGATCTTTGCTATCCAGACAGAACTCTTCAGCATTCTAAGAAGCTGTTTCTAAATCTGTTTTGTTCCTAAGTCCAAATGAGCATATGTATGTGATGCACTGTAAATTATCTAACAAAATGAAATTCAGTAGAGGGATATGTAAGGTTCTAACTTAGGAAAGCATAACTGAATATACTGGTACAGATTAGTTGAAACATGGCTCAGTTCCGGTAACTGTGAGAGAGATCTTGGAGTCCAAGTGTACAATCACTTAAATATGAGCTAGCAATGGGTGGCAGAAGCCAAAAAAGGCAGTGGAATCCTAGGTTGCATTAATAGAGGGATAGAATAAAGATCACATGAAGTATTTGTACTGTTTTATAAAGTCTTATTGAAACACTTGGAATACTGCATCCAATTTTGGTGGTCACAACATAAAAAGGATGTTGAGACTCTGGAAAGAGTGCAGAGAAGAGCAACAAGGATGATTAGGAGGCTAGAGGCTAAAACATACAAAAAAACAGTTGCAGGAACTGGGTATCTTTAGTGAAAAGAAGGACTAGGGGACACATGATAGCAGTGTTCCAATATTTATGGGACCACCTCAAAGAAGAGGAGGTCAACCTTTTTTCCAAGACACCGGAGGGCAAGACGTGAAACAATGGATAGAAACTAATCAAGGAAGAGAAGCAACCTAGAACTAAGGAGAAATTTCCTGACAGTGAGAATAATTAACCCGTGGAATGGCTTGCCTTCAGAAGTTGTGAATGCTCCAACACGAGACTTTTAGAAGAGATTGGACAACTATTTATCTGAAATGGTATAAGGTTTCCTGCCTGAGCAGGGGCTTGGACTAAAAGATCTCCAAGGGCCCTTCCAACTCTGTTCTGTTAAACCTCTCAACTTGTGGAGAGGTTTGTTCGTATTGGTAAAAGTGTAATTTGAAAGTTTATGTGGAATTATGGCTATTAGATTTTGATTTGAGTGCTGTACCTGTATATTTTACTTTTTGATAACATTACTTTGTAATTACTTTTAGTGTATGCTGTCTCGCCTAATTTTTTATTTTTAGACAGTAATTGAGAATGAAGAATTTTTACCAAATTCTTGGTAAACAGGATGGACCCCCGTCAGTGGACCAGACGAGCCGTCAACAGCGAGTCTTGAGAGACCATTCTGGGAGGAGTTTGACTCTGTTGCCCCCGAGGATTTGGACAGGTTACGTGGACGGCTGCGGCCCACCACATGTTCAATGGACCCGTGCCCCTCCTGGCTGGTACTGGCAGCATGGGAGGTGACACGAGGCTGGCTTCTGGGCCTGGTGAACGCCTCATTGGGTGAGGGATACTTACCAACCGCCTTGAAAGAGGCGGTGGTGAGACCCTTGCTCAAGAGACCTTCGCTCGACCCAATGGAGCTAGCTAATTACCGTCCAGTCTCCAACCTCCCCTTTTTGGCGAAGGTTGTTGAGAATGTGGTGGTGCAGCAGTTTCCACGACACCTGGACGAATCCGACTATCTAGACCCACGCCAGTCCGGCTTCCGACCCGGGCACAGCACAGAGACAGCCTTGGTCGCGTTGGTTGATGATCTCTGGAGGGCCAGAGATAGGGGTTGTTCCTCTATCCTG
This sequence comes from Natrix helvetica, assembly GCF_964273705.1. NCBI lineage: Eukaryota > Metazoa > Chordata > Lepidosauria > Squamata > Natricidae > Natrix > Natrix helvetica. The sequence goes on along the minus strand of NC_138562.1, from coordinate 2,034,838 downwards.
GTCCTATTAGACCTCTCGGCGGCTTTTGATACCATCGACCATGGTATCCTATTGCGCCGGTTGGAGGGGATGGGAGTCGGAGGCACCGTTTTGCGGTGGTTCGGCTCCTACCTCTCCGACCGGAAGCAATGTGTGTTGACAGGGGGGCAGAGGTCGTCCCTGAGGCCACTCACTTGTGGGGTGCCACAGGGGTCGGTCCTCTCGCCTCTCCTGTTCAACGCATATGTGAAGCCGCTGGGTGAGATCATCCGTGGTTTTGGGGTTGAGTACCACCTGTACGCTGATGACACTCAGCTGTACATTTCAACCCCAAACCACCCCAACGAGGCTGTCGAAGTGATGTCCCGGTGTTTGGAAGCCGTCGGGGTCTGGATGGGGGACAACAGACTCAAACTCAACCCCTCCAAGACTGACTGGCTGTGGGTACCGGCACCTCGGTTCAGCCAGCTGACGCCATCGCTGGCCATAGGGGGCGAACAACTGTCCCCTGTGGAGCGGGCGCGCAATTTGGGCGTCCTCCTTGATGCCCAGCTGTCAATGGAGGACCATGTGGCAGCCGTGGCAAGGGGGGCGTTCCACCAGGTTCGCCTGGTGCGCCAATTGCGCCCCCTACTGGACCGGAGTGCCCTGCGCACGGTCACTCATGCACTGGTGACGTCTCGCCTGGACTACTGCAATGCCCTCTACATGGGGCTTCCCTTGGGACGCATCCGGAGACTGCAGCTAGTTCAGAACGCAGCCGCGCAGGTTATCATGGGGAGTACACATTACTCCCACGTAACACCTCTCCTGCGTGAGCTGCACTGGCTACCTGTGGCCTTTCGGGTGCGTTTCAAGGTACTGATCACCATCTTTAAAGCGCTCCATGGCATAGGACCTAGTTATCTGCAGGATCGCATCCTTCCACACACGTCCCTGCGACCTATCCGCTCACACAGGGAGGGACTCCTCCTGGTGCCGTCCGCTAGGCAATGCCAGCGGGCGACACCTAGGAGTAGGTCCTTCTCTGTGATGGGCCCAACCCTCTGGAATGACCTCCCCCCCCGACATTCGAACTACCACCGACCTCCGTTCCTTCCGTCAGAAATTAAAGACTCACATATTTCAATCAGCTGGCCTGGCACTCTCTTAGTTTACCTCCCGGGATATATCTTAATTGGGCTTGGGTTTTAATTGGGCTGTTTTTAGGGTTTTTATAGTCTATTTATTTCTTGTACAGCCTTATCTCCTCCATCCAAATGTATTTAATTGTTTTATATTACTATTGTATTTTTATCTGCATTTGACTGTACACCGCCCCGAGTCCCTTTCTGGGAGAGGGGGCGGTTTAGAAATCCAAGAAATAAGTCCTTCTTAAGCATTGTGAAGGAGATTAGTCATTAGTTATCTGTAACAATTTTCTCCAGATAATAAATAAGCAGAAAAATTACAATACATCTTAGCCACTGATGACTAGCATTGGCATTAGGTATCTAGTTATTTCCTGTTTATTGATATCCAGGATTTGCAAATGGCAGGGAGGCGGTTGTCTGTTGCTGACATTGTGGTAATGTGGGAAATGCTGCTTCCAAGTAGGAAAAAAACTAAGCTAAAATAATAGCTTAAAGTAAATAAAAGAAAAAGATTTCAGTGCATGTAGTTCAAGGCCGAAAATTCATTGCTGGTATTACTTCAGAATTGGTCATTGCCATAATTTTCTGAGGAGGAATGTTACTCAAACCTGTCTTCCTGTACCAGGACTCGCATGTTTTCTTTCTGCTTACAACTGTTCCTCAGAAACACAGCCACTATTTGCTTCTTTGTACATGTGCCTCGAACAAGCTGCTAACGTTTATTTTGTTGTTCGAGTAATTCTGAGGGTAAAAAATATCAGTTTAAGTTTGGCCTGTTTGTCATTTGGCATGTAGATGTTCCAAAAGCATCATGGTATTAAATGTGTATCAAATAGGAAAAATAGCCTCCTAAGAAAATTCTATTAAAATAATTTGAATATCCATTATTGTGCCAGAACCAAATTTATAACACTTTATGTTATAGAGCAGGGATCCCAAACCTCTGGGCTACAGACAGGCATCAGTCCGCAGCCCGCCAGGAGCTGATCCAAGAAAGGGAATGAAACCCCATCTGTGCATGTGTGGGATGTAGGCAGCACACGGAGCCATGCCTTCCGGTCTGTGGAAAAACTGCCCTCTCCACAGAACCGGCTCCTGTCCCCCCCAAATGTTACAGAAGAGAATAGGAACATGTATCTGCCCTTCAATAATTCTCAGTTTTTATAGTTATCCATGCTGAGAATTTCTTACTACCCAAATTATAGAAGAAAATAGAGCTAATAATCTTACATCCAGAATGGTTTTCTGAACTGTCTTGCCCCCATCTCATCCTTCACCCAAATGCTCCTGTAGGAAGAAGACCAATACCTGCTGCTTTATGGGCTAATCTACCAGTTTTTTTTTTTTTAAAAAAGATGAGATAGGGAGCTCAAAGTGCTATAAAATTCTTTATTTTGATTGAAGCTTGGGATAGAACTCTGGAACACAAGCCGAAAGGCCCTATGTACTGAGATAGGGACATTTTAAGCTCAGAATATTTTGCATGTTCCTATTGCACCCATAGGCCATTGGCTTGCCTTTCTTTCAGTAGTCTTGTTTGTGAACCAGAACAAATAACCGCAGGCCTCTTGCTAGTTCTGTAGTAGAAACCTAACACCCAGTTGGCTCATCTTGGATGTCATGATTAAGGATTCATTGCAGGGTGATTCATTAGATGAGCAAATGGCTGGCTATGTGTGTGATCCAGGTGAGTTGATGTCTCCCTCTTCCCCCTATCTGGGAGGTAGCCAAGCAACTGCCGGTGGTCGGGATGTTGACACAGGGCAGATTCGTCCTAAGGAAGACAAATTGCTCCATCCAGCTAGAATCCAGGCATACGTGATATGCGGTAAAAAAGATAACAATTGTTCAGGTTATTGGCTGGGGAGCGAGTCTCATACAGGTAATCCTCAACTTACAACAGTTTGTTTAGTGGCCGAAGTTACAATGGCACTGAAAAAAATTGACTTTTGACTTTTTCACACTTAGCATCCTATGGCCACGTGATCAAAACTCAGGTGCTTGGCAACTGACCTACATTTATGAGGATTGCACTATCCTCTTTTTCTGCCTTCTGACCAGCAAAGTCAATGGGGAATCCAGATTCATTCAAACAACTGTTGCGACTTAAGAACTGCAGTGATTTACTTAACAACTGTAGCAAGAAAGGACGTAAAATGGGGCAAAATTCACTTAACAGAAACTTTGGGCTCAATTGTGATTGTAAGTCGAGGGCTACCCGTATTATCAGGTAGATAATGCAGATTGGACATGCAATAACATGCTTGCGGCTGACGAGAATTGTGCCATAGTGGAACCTAATTCTGGTTCGTGATTTGAGGTTGCCATAGCTCTGCCAGTTTTAAATCTGACTTTCCCAGGACCTTTTTAGTTAAGTACCAAAGGCAGAATATAGCTCAGCCTAGCAGTGCCTGGGGTTAAGTGGATATCTGAAAGCTCAGGAGACACAGTTGTGTATCTTTAACAACATGTGGGTGGGAATATCCGGAGAAATCTAGTTTTCGGTTAGTCCATTGTTTCTCAATCTTGGCACCTTGAAGATGTGTGAACTTCAATTCCCAGAGCTGCCTGGAGAATTCTGGGAGTTGAAGTTCACTTATCTTCAAGCTGCCAAGGTTGAGAAACACTAGGTTAGTCTTAATTTAACCCGATGCTGTGTAGCATCCTCTTCTCCACACAGTGGAAGCAGTTATTTTACAAACTATAAGAAAACTAGTGTCCCACTTCAGTCATTGTGATAATCTTATAAGTATAGATATTGGTCTGTCCCATACTAAGATCGTCTTGCATGATTAAATGGAGTTGATTTAGCCACAGAACTATTGCTGTCAAATTGCTCTTGGCTTCATTTGACCTGCCTGCCTTTGACCACAAAGTCATAGTTGAGATTATCTGCTCGTCACACCTTATTACTAGCAACCTCTTGCGAGGCGTGAGGGCCAATACTTTAGAATGAAAACATACTGTGCCTGGGTGCTCTATGATGTAGAGGCTGGTGGCAGACATCGGTTTGGAGTCCCTTCACCTCATTTGTGCATTGAGGGAAATATAAGACACATGTACTTTATCAGCGGAATAGGTGGTAGTAATGAAGTTAATGTTTGAGGTGAAATCTATTTACAGCAGATTGCTTTTTCTGAATGAGTGATAAAGCAAGTGCACCATTTATGCTAAAAGTAATAGAAGATCTAGATAATCTGGTCTCCAAGGGAGATGGGCAATTAAGAAATAAAAAAAATATAAATCATAAATAGGTGGAATCAGTTGGAGGACATGCAGACTCTACCATCTTCCACCATATTGGATGATTGATCATCCTTGCTATCGTATTCATGAAGTTTAATGCCTCAAATCATGTCACCTCTAACGGCTCCTTGGCAAGGTGTGCATTGTTCTACTTTAAAGAAGGGCTTTGCAGCTAATTCATAGCGTTGTATGTAGTAGGGACAGCAGGGTGATGTCTGAAAAGGTACTGGGGATGTTCTCAGAGTTTATTGCCTTTCCTCCTGCTGGTATCCTCATTGTAGTGGGAAGTAGCTCGGTAGCACTCATTTTCAGCTTCAGGCTTGAAGTTCTTGCCCATCCTGGGGGTGTATAGAATGCTGCATTCGTTTGTATGCGTGTTTTTGTATTTTTGCATGGTTTGATGGGTTCTCTTGATTGCAGCACCACTTATTCTGGACTTAGATTTTGGAGGAGGCCATTCCTCCTGATGCTTATCCTCCTTGTTGGCCTGTTCACAGAAGGAGGTGGCCATACATTTGTGTCAGGGAAGAGCTTGTCCCTAGGACTGGGCCCCAGTTACACCGTGGTCTGTCATGGGGCCAGCTGATGCCTCTATTCTGCCTGGCAGGCCCAGCCTGTTCTAATAATCAGGCTGTCTAGTTGCAGACATCCTTCCCCCCTCCTTGGAGGATTAGAAAATATGCCCAGCTTTTCCTCTGATTTCTGAAATTGCTACAGTTTTAGGCATTTTCACATTGTTTATACAGACATTAAAACTTTACTGGTAACAGATAACAGCGTAAAAATAAACAGAAGATTCAAATAATATATCAATATTATAATGCATAATCTATCTTGTGGACAGGTGTGCTATTTTTAATCACAATTTGATTCTGAAGTTTTTCTGTGTTCCTGTAGAATGACAAAATATATGTATACATTCTTCACTGAAGTTTAGCTATATGGAGTAAGGAGTTAAACATCCCCCTCCCCAAAATTGGCTGATCATTTTTTTTATTTTTTATTTTTAGAACTATTTTCTACTTTTATCAACATGGAAAGCTCAGAGGCTAATAATAAAGGAAATATCAATCAGTCGGAAGCTCAGCGCCGGAGTCAGCTGGATCGGTTGGACCGAGAAGAAGCTTTCTATCACTTTGTAAATAATCTGAGTGAAGAAGATTACAGGCTGATGAGAGATAACAACTTACTAGGCACTCCTGGTACGCTGCTTTCTTAGCTTGCCATTCAGACAGTAAGAATCTTGCTGTTCTGCTCTTAATCCAGCAGTTATTTAATTTCCCAATAGTTGCCATAGAATCATAGATCTGGAAGGGACCTTGGAGGTCTTCTAGTCCAACCCCCTGCCAAAGGCTGGAGACCTGGCAAATGGCTCTCTAACCTTTTCTTGAAAATCTCCAGCGAGGAAGCCATCAGAACGCTGGGATGCAAGCTGTTTCATTAATGAATTGTTCTCACTGTCAGGAAGCTTCTCCTTAGTTCCAGGTTGGGTCTCTATTTAATGAGCTTCTACCCATTGCTTGGGGTCCTGCCCTCAGGTGCTTTGGAGCATAAGGGATTACACGCATATTTTGCATGCAGGATCCCAGGTGCCTACAATATTGACTTCACAAAGATTTTGATCTCTGCAATAAATGCAGCTACAGAATACAGATCTCCATTACTCCATTAAAAACCACATGTCAAATCTTTCTTTTATTCTTTCCCACTTGGCAGAAGAAATTATTGTAATTGTTTTTTAACAGATTAACAGTTGGAAGGGACCTTGTAGATTATCTAGTCCAAGCCCCCACCCAAGCAGGAGACCCTGCACCATTTCTGACAAATGACAGTCCAGTCTCTTCCTGAAAGCCTCCAGGGACGACGCTCCCACATTTTAATTGTTGTACAATTGGTCACCACTCAATATTTGTTTGAGTTGGGTGGTGATACCGTGTTTCCCCGAAAATAAGACAGGGTCTTATTTTCTTTTGCCCTCCCCCCCCCCAAAAAAAAATGTTGCTTGGGCCTTATTGGGAGGGGGGGAGCTTATTGGCTTGGTGTTGCCGAGTGGCTGCTCTCTTGTGAGCGGGCACGTGAAGAGCCGGGCACAGCCTCAGGGGCAAACGGCTGTGTTGCGCTGTTGCAGCAGCACAACACAGCAGCTATGAAGTGACCACACTCACAAGCAGCCGCCCGGCACCCCCCCCCCTTTCTAGCCGGGTAGAGTCCCACTCACGGACCCAGTAATATCCCCAAGGCGGCAAGCAATGTGAGCGCCTTTGCCCCCCACCCCTGCTCCTGCAACTTGGCACCTTCGGGATATCACTAGGTTGGTGAGTGGCGCTCTGCCTGGCTGGAGGGGGGGGGGTTGTCCAGGGGGCTGATTATCGGTGGAGGGCGTATATTTTTGCCCACAGGAAAAATATGGCATGGCCTTATTATCAGGACAGGTCGTAGTTTCGGGGAAACACGGTAGAAATGGAAATAAATGAATAAAATAGGTTTTTTTTTAAAGCCATTCATTTCTCTTGAAGAAAAATTGCAATATCAAAGCGAGGTTAAAGAATGATTCTCTTGAAAGAAAATCCTCTAGAGATGCTAAGATGTTCGCTCTCTTAGTTAACAGATGAAGTCTATTGATGGTTCAGTCTTTCCAGGATGACACATTCGGTAAAGACTTTGCTTGCTAATATAACAAATGAGTTTATTCCAAGAACAATGGTATCTGGAATTTCTTACCCAATAAACTTATATTTGACATTCCCACATAATAGGTAACTCTATAGTGGGCATCAATAGCAAGTCATCTGAATTTGACCATAGGGATAGCTTTATATTTTATAATGTTAAAGCTCTATTTTGTTTATTGGGCAAACGTTTCTTGATCTCTTCCCCTGTTTCCCCTCCGCAGCTGAGATAAGATCATTTCCCCTTTTTTGCTATTTTGATCTCTGTAGATGTAATTCAATATTTTTTTCATGCTCTTTAACACAGATCTCCCTTAAAAGTATTTTGTTTATAAACGACCGTTCATTTCCTTGCCTGTGAGCATTGCAGCTCTGATTTCTTGCCCTTCTGCTCTTCATTGTACATGCAGTGTTGAGCAGAAGGCTTGCTCTGTTCTTTTCCCAGGCCGAAGTAGGCAAGCCAAAGTTCTGCCTCCTAGAGTGCCTGCTCCCCCCGTCTCTCTCCATGTTCTTTTTCTTTCCTCTTCTTGGGTCCTGTATGGTAACTTTTCAGAGTAGGGTGGTTGGGAATATTGCCATATGTCCACCCATCTCTTTAAATGAAAATGCAATCCCAATGTTAGAGACAAATTAATAGTAATCTTGGTAAACCCATCTCTGCTTTGGTTCCCCTAGTGTTGGCTGCACATGAGTGTGAATGACTTTCTCAGGAACACCTGCCCATTGTTTCCTCAGGTGAAATTACGGAAGAAGAGCTGCTAAGAAGGCTGCAGCAAATTAAGGAAGGCCCACCTCAGCAGCACACTGAAGACAGCAGAGGTAGGCAGTGTTCTTCTAAGGTTCCTATGGTAATAGATTGCTCACCAAACCACTTACAAAAGGAGCTCTTTGAATTTAGGCATTGTGCTCCTGTTGGGCCTCTGACTTCTGTTGTGGTGCAGTTTCTAGAGCTTCTGTATTCACCTCCTTTGAAATGGCTTCTACAGACTGTTCTCTGTACTTTTTCTCCTTTGTTCCTGGCTTAAGAGAGGGGGGGAGGGTGTGCTGAGCATTCTGACTGTGACACGAACTTATTCAAGGCAGGCCTGCTTTACCCATGATAACTGCACATGCCTATCTGATACCTTGCCTGAACCAGCGTGGCTCAAATCTCTCTGGCCAAGTGTGTAGCCTCGATGTATTAATATTGTAGAAGCAGTCTGGATGAAACGACATGCTGGGCTTATTGCATGGATAAACGATTGCCTGGCACATCATTGGTTGCAAATGTTCCAATTTAAAGAATGGAATTCATTCAAAGTATCACAGTCAATTATCTTATTTCCTGACCTTTATAAAACAGTCATCTTGACGGATTTGCTCAGGTGCTCAATACTGGACAAATAATTATTTGATGATACAGTCTATTAAAGGTGGTGAAATTAATCTATCCCATAGATATTGCTGTGATTAATTTAGGAAGATACGGTGAGTTAAGCATTTGTGGTGTCCAAAAGTTAGAAGAATAAATATTTGCTCTGTGGCCAAGGAACTTATTTATAAAATCATAACTTGTAAAAGATTTGGAGAAAATGTTTAGCCCAGAATTATACCAGCCACCTAACTATAGCAGTTACTTTTATTTGACAGGTTCCGAATCCGCAGAAGATGTGTCTAATGGCGATTCCATAATAGATTGGCTTAATTCAGTTCGGCAAACTGGGAATACAACACGAAGTGGGCAGAGAGGCAACCAGTCGTGGAGAGCAGTAAGCCGGACTAATCCAAACAGTGGAGATTTCAGATTTAGTTTGGAGATAAACGTCAACCGCAATAATGGGAACCCAAGTACAGAAGCCGAGGGGGAGCCACCCGTAGAAACCCCCCCTGGGGAAGACCTAGAAAACAGCCAAAGTGACACTGAGACTTCGAGATCAGCCTCTCCCCCGGTTGTAAGGCCCAGCTCCTCTCCTCCCGTGGCCAGGCAGCCTGACTCAGAAATGAGTTATCCCGAAGAACTGAGTGAAGACATCTCTCTTCAGAGAGGCCAGAGAAGGTCAAGAAGCCGAAGCCCTGAGCAGCGGAGGACACGGGCAAGGACTGATAGAAGTAGATCCCCTCTTAATCCAGTGAGTGGATCTCCTCGCAGGATACATCACAATACATCTTCTCAAACCCCGGATCTTCCCTTGGTCGCTGAAGCAGAAGGAAGTTCTAGAACAAGGCAGCACATGGTCATACGTCAACATGCCACAAATTCCGAGGGGCCTGCTGAAAATACTGTTCTCTTTTCGACCTCTGAAGCCAGGCCTGTCCCTCAGGCAGCGAGTTCTTCAGAAACGACTGGCAGTGCGGAGCCCCCAGCCCCTGGACAGAGACCCCCGACCATAGTGCTTGACTTGCAAGTGAGACGGGTTCGTCCGGGAGAATACAGGCAGAGAGACAGCATAGCCAACCGAACTCGATCCAGGTCCCAGACGCCAAACAATACGGTCACTTATGAAAGTGAGCGAGGGGGGTTTAGACGTACCTTTTCACGCTCGGAAAGGGCGGGGGTGAGAACTTATGTCAGCACCATTAGGATTCCCATTCGCAGAATCCTGAACACGGGCCTGAGCGAGACCACCTCAGTTGCCATTCAAACCATGTTAAGACAAATCATGACTGGCTTTGGTGAGCTCAGTTACTTCATGTACAGCGATAGCGATGCCGACCCCGGGGGCTCGGCACCAGCCCCGAATGTGGAGATGGCAGAGCCTCAGCCCGGAGTGGGCAGCGGAAATGGCCACTCGATCCCTGAGGCTCCTGAGGCTGGATTGGGAGAGGCCTATGAAGGCAGCCCTGAAGGGGGCCCCACGGCCGGCCCGAGACGGGAGGGGCGGAACGCAAGGGGCTCCGTTACTTTTGAAGAAAGTGGCTCCTTGCCATTCCTTAGCTTGGCCCAGTTTTTTCTGCTTAATGAAGAAGACGATGACCAGCCCAGAGGACTCACCAAAGAACAAATCGACAACCTCGCCATGAGGAATTTTGGCGAGAGCGACGCTCTGAAAACCTGTAGTGTTTGTATCACCGAATACACCGAGGGGAATAAGCTTAGAAAACTACCTTGCTCCCACGAGTATCATGTGCACTGCATAGATCGCTGGCTATCCGAAAATTCCACTTGCCCAATTTGCCGCCGAGCCGTTCTGGCTTCGGCTAACCGGGAGAGTGTTGTCTAAGCCACCGCGGTATCCTTTCAGCTGATTACATGATGAGGGAGTGATGGGCAAGACGCTGCTTGCAACGGCCACTTTTTGTGTGGTGGTTATAAATACAAAACAAAGAATAGTGTGACTTCCTCTTATGAAATGGAATTTCTTTTTTCTTTAAAAAAAAAAAGAGAGCAAAACCTTCTCAATTAAGGTTCCTAAAATAAGACCAGGTTTGTGTTGTCAATTAGAAAAGAAAAGAAAAAACTATATTTGCCCAAAGACACTTGGCTGTTGTATACTTTCAGTTTTTCAACACAAATCAAGTTCTCGGTCCCACCTGACCCCAATGTGTGTTGAATGCTGGAGGCCTCGACTAACGAGTCACTTAGCCGTATGCAGCCTGTGGATGAAAGTGAAACACCTCCGCTCCCCTGGCAGAACAGTCAAAGTCATCTCCCACGTCTGATTTTAGCTCCTTTCTTGTATAGGGTATTGAACATGGTAATGTAAATAACACTAACCTGAGCCCCTCCCTCCCACTGTACAGCTGTCTTAAGCCCAACACTATGGAACACCATAGAATGACCTGATAGTTTAACTGGGATATTTATCTTGCTGTGGAAATATCTTAATTAATTGCTTATGCTTGTTTAAATAAACACTTTTGTTTTAAAAACGGTAAAAGCTTTTTGTACAGGTCAGTGACTTTTCCACTGCGCTTTTGTGCAAACATTTTCAGAATTTAACCCTCCACTGTGTTTAGCCACAAGAGCACATGGTGCGATTGTCCACCTTGGGCAAGCCTCATGGCAAAGAGCCCAGCTTTCATCAGTATTTATTATTATTATTATTATTATTATTTTATTATTATTATTATTGTTTTTATTATTTTTTGGGGGGGAACATTGGGAATTAAGATAACTGAGCTGAGCAAGTCCTCTGCAGCCTCTGAGGCACGCGATGCTTCCATAGTTTGGCTGCAGAGCTCTTTGTGGAAAGATTAAAGGGGGCACATTTGCTGCTGCGACAGCAGCTTCGCTCACCTGAGATTTCCCAGTAACTAATGTTCACGATGAACACATTATGTGTAAAGGTCAGGTTGTACAACAGATTGCACTGCACAACACACTCGAGCAAAAGGTGATTGCTGGCTGCTTCATGGCTTGGTGTGTAGTGCAAATCCAAATCAGTGTGGTTAGCTAAGGGCCCCATAGGTGATTAAGCAATGTCACTGAATTGAATGGGATAAGCGGGGCTCAGTTCGCCAGTGCAAGTGGCAAAGGTAGCTGGTGGTGTTTTTTTGGCACTGTGAAATTTGCTTACTCTCCACCTTGCTCTGAACGCAGATACTTTCTTTGTGCACCATATTTCTAACCACTGTGCATCAGGCCTTTGTGGCTTTCAGCAAAACTTCTTTCTAGTGACTTGTATATTTTTAATTGGGATGTTTTAAAAGTTGTGTCTCTGAAAGTTTAATTCCTTGCTTGGAGGTGGAAGAGAAGCTCTTTGAATAAAACGTCCTGGGATTCCCCCTCCCTCCCAAGCGAGTGGTTTATCGAATTAAATCTTACGAATTCATCAATTAGTCTTAAGGCAACTGCTTGGAAACACATCAGATTGTTTCTTCTATGCTGTATATATCCTAGGAATAATTTTTATTGAGTAAATAAATTGTGCTTTTGCTTATAGATTTTGCAACCGTTTTTATCTTCTGCTAATTATATACAAAGAAATGATTTTTCATTGGATATTAAAAAAAATACACCAAGCACTTTTCTGCTGTGCCTAGTTAAGAATTGCAGCACATTTTCTCCCTCTTCTACTGCCTCAAAAATTGGATTGTAATTCACATCAGTGTTGTTTCTGTTTCTCAAATGAATATTCTTACAAAGCATTTTAAGTATTGGTTTTTTTTTAATTTAAATGTGCAGTTAAATAATTGCAAACCTATTAGGACATTTAAGTGTTAAGCTTTGATGGTAATAACTGGTAAATCTGTAGGACATTCAGAAATGTGATCTATTTGTTTCACAACTTGCATTGAACATGGGATCTCTGCTGTTGCTTTAGTTACACCCTAATTGGATTCTTGAAGATTCAGTGAAGCTCATGATTTGGTTACCTTTTTTTCCTTGGCATAAAGATGAGGACCCAATTTTTGCTTCTCGGTTGCTTGAGACGGCCTCAGATTGTTCAAAGGCTGTAACCTGCTACTTGCTTTCTACATCCCCTGCCCCCAATGGGGAAAGGATCATACTAGGAAGTCTTGGTTCTATGTGTAGAAAAAGCTAACAAACTTTCCATAGTTTTGACATTTTGTTCTTTCTGCCTCCATTTTAATAAAGTAGGCATGGAAGCTTAGACTGACTTTAGGAACTCAACAGAAGAGAATATTGGTCGCTCGGGCTGAACTGTAGGGTCCTTGATGCTCTCTGAGCTGGGTGGTTTTCTTGCAGACATTGATCCAGCTAGGTAACATTATCAGAAGGGAGGGGGGTTTGCACTTTGTTTATGTACACTTCAGTATGAACAATTACAACTATACCATTGTATATAAACAGAGAGAAAACACCACTTCCTACTAGCACTGATGGTGTTTAGGGATTTGGCCTGCATCAGTACAATTCTCTTGGCTTTGGTTGCCTTACAGTTTTCTTAAAAGCTCTGTTGTACAAGCTCCCCTTAATCGTGTATCTCTTTTCACACTGAAAAGCCCAAACACTGCTATTATCCTTTTCTGCTGTTCTTTGTGGCAACATATTCAGTGACCTATTTGACCATTTTCCAATATGGCACCCCCTGAAATGTGTTGGGACTGCAGCTTCCAGAATTCCCAGCCTCAGTCCCAATCCTGTGGAACACTTTCCAGGAGAGCCTGCCTTATGCCACGAAAGTCTTATCCAAATTCTTACAACACATTAAGCGATGGTTAAAGTAACGGGCTGTGTTTGCAGACAGGGGTCTCCAAACTTGGCAACTTTAAGACTTGTGGACTGCAATTCCCAGAATTTTTCAATCAGCCATGCTGGTCTAAATTGTGCTTGAAAGACCACAGTGTGGATGGATGTGCAGAGCCTGCAAAAATCCAAACTAAAACACAAGCTCTTTGTGATGTGTGGGTTTATCAGACTCACCTTTTGAAAATGAAAAGTCCTTTGTAAATCACATTCAACAACTTCATGGAAATCTACAACGGAAGTGGGATGGCCATTAACACGTAGCTTGTTTTCCTGATTACTCCGTAGTAATCAGGTTTTCCTCAGGTTTTCTGGATGTTCTGTTAAGCCTCCAAACAGATGTCTGAGGCCAGCTGAAATCAAAGAGGGGAACTTTTGCCACAACCCCGGGGAGCAAAACGGAGGAAGAAGTCCAAAATTCAAGGCTCTTCTTTTAAAAAATCTTCCTTTCTCAGCAAGGGTTGTTACTTCCCTCATGATTCTGTTGACTTTGTCTCCCACTGCTATTTTTATAACTAGGGCAGATTTCCATGGCTTTGGTGAAAGCTCCTGAACAGATTTATCGTTAAAAATGGGACTTCTTACCCCCAGCCCCTTTTGGGTGTGGGTAGGTAAATTGTTAGAAGCACCTTGCAGGAAAAGTATGTTACTCTGAGGAAGAGCAGTGCACAAAATCCTACGGAGCTTTCCGTGTCCTGAAGAACAACAGAATTCTGCTGGTGCTGTAGGTTATTGGCTTCTTAGGGTTTTTACAGACATTTGCAAATAAGGAGTTAATCACGGTGTATTCTATCGTTGAATTGGGTCCCCGTTGTTTTTTAAATCAACATTTTATAGCCTTCAGCTTTCCCCGGTTTGATCCCCAGTCTGGGATCTCTTTGGGTAACTGGTTGTGAATTCTTGGACTATGCCAGGTTTGGAAAGACAGGGCTGCCTGTCATAAAAATAGCGGCATGTAGGAAATCTTGGAACCCATCATTCTTGGGCCTTTTGGTCAACATTGATGTTCACATTTTATGTAATGCTAATAAGTCTTTAATCACAATTCTCATACCTGCATCTCTTGGTGCCTGCTTAAAACATCCCAATGTACAGGTAGTCTGTCTTAAGTACCACAATTGAGACCAGGATTTATGTTGCTAAATGAGACGTTTAAGTGAGTTTTGCCCCATTTTACAACCTTTCTTGCCACAGTTATTAAGTGAATCATTGCAGTTGTTAAGTTAGTAACGGTCGTTAAGTGAATCTGGCTTCCCCATTGACTTTGCTTGCCAGGAGGTTGCAAAAGGGGATCACATAACACCCCCACACACACACACCCCAGAACGCTGCAACAGTCATAAGTGTGATAAATGGTCATAAGCCACTTTTTTCAGTGCTGTTGTAACTTTGAACGGTTACTAAACAAACTGTTGTAAGTGAAGGCCTATCTGTATAGCCTTTTATGAGAAGAAAAGCCACTTTGGGTTTCTGCACCCAGATCAGGCCTATCGACCTCCTGGCAACCTGGTTGGCTGCTGACCAAGGACCCCGTACTCCAAGCCTCCTAACCAGGTGGCAGCCCAGAAGGACCGGGTGAACCAGGCCGTGAACCTGCTTCCTGTGTCAACAGCGCCTTGTATGCTCCGATGCCAAAGCAACCGTAGTATCAGCCTCCGTGCGGTGAACGTCTCTCTTGCCCGATGGATGCGATGCGTGTCTTAGCGTCAATGATGCCTCCTTTGAGAGCGGAGGGATTTTCTGCCGGTGGTTTCTGGGTGAAGCTTACGGATGGCCTCCTGGCCAGAGAACACCCTCTTTTGCAGCAGAGCAGTCCAGACAACACACACACACACACACACGCCTCTTCTCTTCCTTGCCTTTAATGGGCTGGCCAAATGGGGGGTGAAGACAAGATCAGATGCTTGCAAACAGGGTCAATGCTGAGGATGCGCTTCTGTGGCTGATGCCATGGTTGGCTGAGCTCTCAAGTTTAAAATCTCGTGGAAACAGGAGGTTTCACTCCAGCTCTGCTTGACCCCAGATGGAAGCCTTGAGGAGCTGTGACAAGATCAGGTGAGGAGAGAAATAGATAACAGGGAATCCTCGTCTTACGACCGAAATTGAGCCCCAAATTTCCATTGCAAAGCAAGGCAAGTGAGAGTTAACCCATTTGATGATCTCTCTCATTGCAGTTGTTAAGTGAATCTGGCTTCCCCATTGGTTTTGCTTCTCAGAAAGGCCCCACAAGGGGATCACGTGATCCTGGGACAACGCGACCGTCATAAATACGAACCAGTTGCCAAGTGGATTTTGGTCGTGACCATGGGGAAGATGGAATCATCATAAAGGGGGGAAACGATCATGTCATTTTTTTCAGTACTGTTGTAATTTCAGTCACTAAATGAATGGTTGTAGGCCGAGGACAACCTGTAGTCTTAAGTTTTTCTTTCTTCAGCTGAAAACTTTGGAACCACTTGGCCAAGCGCCATCCTCAGCTCAAGAGAAGCAGTTTCTGCACAGAACTAGGCATTTTTATCTTGTGGAGGTTCAGCATTGCCATGTTAAAAACCTCTCATTTGGCTGAAAGTCGTTTATTAAATTTCTGTGCGACCCGCCTCACCGTCGAGAGACTCAGGGCTCTGGCATTCTTGAGAGAAAGGGGGACTTCTGCCACACTTCCAAGTAGTAGTAGCCTTAGTCTTATACGCCATTTCAAAGTGCCTTGCAGAGTCAGCCTCTTGCCCCCAGCAATCTGGTTCCTCGTTTTAGCAACCTTGGAAGGATGGAAGGCTGAGTCAACCTTGAGCCGGTCAGGATCAAACTCCAGGCAGTGGGCAGAGTCAGCCTGCATGTCTAACCACTGTGCCACCACAGCTCTGTAGGAAGAAAAGGAAAAGGAGGGAGGAAGGAAAGGAAAGTGGGAAAGGCAGGGAGGGTAGCAATAGCACTAGACTTATATACCGCTTCACAGTGCTTTTACAGCGCCCTCTAAGCGGTTTACAAAGTCAGGATGTTACACCCCACAATCTGGATCCTCACTTTACCAACCTCAGAAGGATGAAGGATGAGTTAACCTTGAGCCAGTGAGACTCGAACTCCTGGCAGTCGGCAGAATTAGCCTGCAATCCTGCATTCTAACCACTATGCGTTCCTCATCTGCAGAATTTGGTGAGGTCATTCAAAAATGAAACAAGTCTCTGACCTATAATGCCAAGCGCTGGTTTTTGGTCCTTGCTCGCTTTCTTCAGACTTCGATAGCTGCTTGATGTGTCTTGGCTTACGACCATTCTTTGGTGACTGACTGAAGTTACAATGGCGCTGGAAAAAGTTACAACCTGCCCACACAGTTAAAATTGTTGCAGCCTCCCCATGGTCACAGGAGCCAAATTCAGGCGCTTGGCAAGTCGCATGTTTTTACAACAACTGCAGTGTCCCAGGGCCTCGTGATCGCCCTTTGCGACTTCCCAGCCAGCTTCCGACACTAAGAGAAGCTTATTTACTTTCCCGCATGATTCAGCCAGAGAGATTAAGAGCCATGGTAGTGCAGTGGTTAGAATGCAGTACTGCAAGCTAATTCTGCTGACAGATGTTTGCATCTCACTGGCTCATGGTTGACTCAGCCTTCCACCCTTTCCAGGTGGGTAAAATGAGTACCCAGATTGTTTGGGGGCAAGATGCTGACTATATAAGGTTGTAAAGCACCGTGAAGCGGTATATAAGTCTAAGTGCTGTTGCTATTGTTATTTGCTTAACCAGAGCAAAAATAAAATCAAGTGAAGTATTAGTACCACTTTATAAAGCCTTAGTAAGACCATACTTAGAATACTGCATCCAGTTTTGGTCACCATATTATCAAAAAGATGTTGAGATTTTGGAAAGAGCACAGAAAAAAGCATCAAAGATGATCGGGGCTGGAGGCTCAAACATGAAGACTGTTGCAGGAATTGGGTATGTCTAGTCTAGTGAAAAGAAGGACTAGGGGTGACATGATAGCAGTCTTCCAATATTTGAGGGGCTGCTGCCACAAAGAAGAGGAGGTCAACCTACTTTCCAAAGCACCAGAAGGCAGGACAGGAAATGATGGAAACTAATCAAGGAGAGAAGCAACCTGGAATTAAGGAAAAACTTCCTCTCAGTGAGAACAATTAACCAGTGGAATGGTTTGCCTTCAGAAGTTGTAGGTAGTTCATCTCCAGATATTTTTAAGAAGAGACTGGACAATCGCTTGTCTGGGATGGCATGAGATCTCTTGCTTGAGTTGGACTAGAAGACCTCTAAGACCCTTCCAAATCTACTCTTCTGGTACTACCTTCCTTAGCAAAGGAAATTCTGGTCCCAATTGTAGCCGTAAGTCCTGCAGATGTTGATACTATGAGCAAATTCATAGAATCAGCCACTGTGTGCCTTGCTTACTTTTAAAAATCACAGAGTGGGAATCCTCTGTTATATTCTTGGTGATTTGAGACATCTGAATCACTGATCTCTGTGGACCAGTGGCCACTGTATTAAAACCTTGCTAGCTTTCTCTGCCTTCCCCTTTGCATTTTTCTATACTACAGCAATGTTTCAATGTGGACTTCAACTCCCAGAATTCCTCAGGCAGCACACAATCTACCACAATAACAGAGTTGTAAGGGACCTCCGAGGTCTTCTAGACTGACTCCAACCCCCTGCTCAAGCAGAAGATCCTATGCCCTTTCAGATAGGTGGCTGCCCAGTCTCCTTAAAAGCCTCCAGTGATGGATTACCTACAATTTCTTCAAGCCCTTCTACTGGTTAATTGTAGTCACTGTCAGGAAATTCCTCTCTATTTCTAGGTGGCTTGTCTTCTTGATGAGTTTCCATCCATTGATTCTTGTCCTGCCTTCAGGTGCTTTGAAGAATAGGTTGGCCTCCTCTTTTTTGCATCCATGTTTTGGAGACTGCAAGAACCAGATAAAATCTTACTGGCTGGAGAATTCTGGAAGTTGAAATCCACACATCCTCCAGCTGCCAAGGTTGACAGAGGCTGTTCTACAGCATCGGGAATGTGTTATCTTTACGCCCACCATGTGTGTGTTAAAGAAGGCATCACATTTATTCTTCAGCATGTGAGTGTTGCTCCTCTTAATTGTTCCCTCCTGCCCTCCCCCTTACACCCCGTAGGTTGTTTGTGCCCAGATTTATCTGCCAAGGCCTCTGCTTGCATTGGCATCTGTGAGAAAGACGCACAACGCCCACCCCCACTCCCCGCCTGCGATTGCATTATCAATCCCTGGAGTACAGATTCAGGACAAGAGGCACCATCCCTCATTGGGGTCTGAATCGGTCTGCCTGGAGAAATCTCTTGATGATAATCATCAGAATTTATTCTCCTTGTTATTCAATGCTAACCTCAACTTTTAAAAAAAAAATCCTTATTCAGTGTTCACGATTTCTGTCTTGCCAACCCTAAACTCCTAGAGCTTAAGGCAGGGGTGTCCAAACTTGGGAACTTTAAGACTTGTGGACTTCGAGTCCACAAGTCTTAAAGTTCCCAAGTTTGGACACCCCTGGCTTAAGGATTCCTCCTTTTGTCCCCTCGTCTCACTGTTTAAAACGAGAACAGAAGACTCTTCTCAGTGTGATGGTGACCGTGACGCTCCACTTTGAATACTTTCGACCCTTCTGGCCACCACAATACAAAAAAGGTGAAAGAACGCAGAGAAGAGCAGCAAAGGGATCAGAGGCCTGGAGGCTAAATTGTACGATGAGCAGCTGAGGGAATTAAATAGGTCCATCCTAACGAAGAGAAGGCTTAGGAGAGACATGATAGCTATCTTCCAGTACTTCAAGGACAGTCACAGGGAAGGGGGAGTAACAACTGGAAGGGACATTGGAGAACTTCTAGTCCAATCCCCTCTCCAAACCACCACAGGATAAGAAGCAATGGAGATCCAACCTGGGATTAAGAAGAAATTTCCTGACCACTAATTTCCTAAGAATAGTTCATCAGTGGAACTGTTTCCCTCCCAGAGTTGTGGGTGCTTCATTACTGGAGGTTTTCAAGAAATGATTGGACAGTGTTTGTCCAGAGCTGCACAAGGACTCGTGCCTTGGGCAAGGGTCTGGACTCGGAGATCTCCAAGGTCCCTTCCAGCCCTATATCATATCAGTTTGGTTATTGGATGGGCCTAGTATCTGATTTTCATGATGGGCACAAATATTTAATTGTTGTTTGTGTTAAATTTATATTTACCGACAAAGAAATAAAGGGAGACTAGTATAGATCTATTTCAAGCTATACAGCTCTCGTCAATTAGCCATAGCCTTCTGGGATTCAAACCCAGGCTACTTACATATTAGGTAAATGTATTAACCTCTAAGCCACAGGCTCTCCTAGCTTTGTCGGTTATACCAGGGGAGAGATTAAGTGTTTTTTTATTATCAGGGCAACCTGGTCTACCCAAATATGGGACACAGCATAAATGGAAGCATTATGCTCCCTCCTATATTTGGGTAGACCAGGTTGCCCTGATGATAAAAAACACTTAACCATCACTTGTTATGGAAAGTGAAGATATATAATTATAACTCCCTGATTTAGTGTATGCATCATCAGTTTTTCTGATGTCTATCAATCATATTTCTCACAATATATTACAGGTAGTCCTCGACCTGCAATGGTTCATTTAGTGACCATTCAGAATTGCAACGGCACCGAAAAAAGCAATTTGTGACAGTTTTTCACACGGCCATTGCAGCATCCCCATGGTCATGTGATCAGGTTTCAGAGGGTTGGCCACTGACTCATACTAATGATGGCCGCAGTGTCCCGGGGTCGTGTGCTCAACTTTTGCAACCTTCTGGCAAGCAAAGCCAGATTCACTTAACTTAACAACTGCAATGATTCGCTTAACAACTGGGGCAAGAAAAGTCATAAAACGGGGCAAAGCGTATTTAACAAATGTTTCGCTTCGTAACAAAAGTTTTGGGCTCCATTGTAGTTGTAAATAGAGGACTTTTTGTTTGGGTAACCTATTTTGAAGTTCGAGCTGCCCACACAGCCCACGGCCTTTCCTTCTCCTCCCCCCCCCCCCGGGCTTTGGCTTCGCTGCCCTTCCTGCCCTCATCCAGCCAGAGGAGGAGACCCCAGGGACCCTCACCAGCCCTGGACCCCCACTGCCACGCCCTTGGAGGAAGGAGCTGCTTGGCCTTTCCCAGGGTTTGCAGTCATAAACTCCCTTATCAAGGAGCCTTGAATTTCTCTCTCTCTCTGCTCCCTGGAGGAGGCCTGGCAGGAGACACCGGGGGTTCTTCCTCCACCCCAGGGTTCAAGGCAGGTGCTTGCGAGGGCAGGAGCTTTCCAGGAGGGCAGGGTAGTCCTTGACTTACAGCCACAATGGAGCCTCAAATTTCTGTTGCTAAGCAAGAGAGTCACTAAGGGAGCTTTGCCCCGTTGTACAACTTTTCTCTCCACAGTTGTTAAGTGAATCACTGCCAGGGTTAAACTATGACTCCAAGACTCAGCAACCGTCATAAATACCTGCCAGTTGCCAAGTATCCAAATTTTGATCGCCTGACCTTGGGGAATGCTGTGAAAATGGTTGTAACTTTTCCCCGTGTGGTTGTAATTTCAAACTGTCAGCGAACAAATGTCCCAACGGTGCTTTTCTTCGAGAGGAAACTGGGCTTCCTTGTTTTTCTTTGAAGACGTTTCACTTCTCATCCAAGAAGCTTCTTCAGTTCTGACCAAATGGTGAGGAACGGAAGGCTTGCATTCCTCATCATTCTTCACCCTTGGCTACCTGGGCTGTGGCTGATGGGAATAAAGTTCACTCACATTTGGAAGCCAAGGTGAGTCCATTTCTGCTCTAGGACGGGCAGAAGATTCCTGCATCCCAACCTTTGGAACAGGGGAGAGGAGGGCCGGGACGTTCTCTCCAGGCCCTCTGAAGTCCCCCATAAACAAGACCTGAAACTGATGCGCAAACAAATCAGGTTTCTTGAAACTGCCAAAGGACTCAGGCAGAAATCATAGTGGATTAGAAGGATTCCAGAAAGGGCAGGAAAATAGAGAATGAAGCTCCATCCAAGTAAATGTGTCTTGGTGGGATTTGAAGGGGCGGAGAGAGGGATTCCCAGCAATTTGAAAGCCCCGTTTCAAAGAACCGCTGGCCATAAAGCAAATAAAAAGCCCTTCACCCATTTTCTTCAGCGACAAAATAGGAGCGATGTTTATTTTCAATTCTAGGTTTAGTTTAGATTGTTGACGTAATGGTGAAAAATCAAGAGTGTATTTGTGCTTACTAGGAGAGAGGGGGAAATGCTATTATTGCATAAGAAACTGGCTGGCTTCCCAAATTTCATTTGCAGAATTTCATTACTTTGAATCTTGGCTCCTTTTGTTGTTCTTTGCCTCTTTGTGGCTTTGCAGACTCTGCAGATGAAGGGATGGCCTCCAGAAGTTGTGGCTGCTCCATTACGGGAAGGCTTTACCAAGAGACCGGACAGCCACTTGTCTCATAAGGTCTAGAGCAGTGATGGCGAACCTCAGGCCAGCACCCGTAATGCAAAGTGCCCCCCCCCCACATGTGCATGTGCACACAACCTTTCTCCCCACTCCCACCCCCACGCGCGCCCCTCTTCTCACCTCCAAGCTGAGCTTGGTATTTCCTTGGGGGGGGAGGAAAAGCTCCGGAGCCTGGGGAGGACGAAAAACAGGCCAAAGTGCCTACCAGAAGTTTTTTGGCTCCATTCTTTGCCCTCCCCAGGCTCCAGAGGCTTTCCTCCCCCCTCCCAAGGAAATACCAAGCTCAGCTTGGAGGTGAGAAGAGGGGCGCGCCTGGGGGGGGGGAGATGGGAAAAAAGGTTGTGTGCACATGCGCATGTGGGGGGGGGGGACTTTGCATTACAGGTGCTGGCACGAGGTTCGCCATCACAGGTGTATAGGGTCTCCTGCTAATGATTCGGGGGTTGGACTAGAAGACCTCCAAGGTCCCTTCCAACTGTTATTCTGTTTAATTGAATAACCAGATTTTGGCTGGACCTTGCCATGGCAACTTAGAGCAAAAATTTATTTGGGGATTTAACGGATAAGAACCTTGTTGCATTTCTGCATAGGCTCCAATTGAAAGTGGCCCAGGGACATGGCAGAATTTAATATCTAGCCAATACTGCTTGGTCATACTCTTCAAATATTCAGCCTCAGGGGCTTTAAGAAGTTGCTTCATAATGCTAGTTGGACTCTCATTTCCCACAGCATACCACAAGTCCTGAAAGACAACTCGACTTTTTTTTCTTCAAAGACATTTCACTTCACATCCAAGAAGCTTCTTCAGTTCTGACTGTAGTAGAAGCTTCTTGGATAAGAAGTGAAACATCTTCAAGGAAAAACGAAGAAAACTCCAGTTGCCTTTTGAAAAAACACCTTTGGGACAACCATGACCTGGATGACGGAGAATCTCCATAGACATAGACACCAGTCCTGAAGCTGCCTGAGTTGTTGAAGGCCACCATTTGGCAGGATTGTGGTCCTTAAAAGAGAGCCCTCTGTCTCCCCTTCCCTGGAGCTCCGACAGTGGAGCCTTAGCAGGTCAGCAGTGTGGGGAATGACTTCTATACAGAGCCAGCAGGTAGACAGGTGAGAGCATTAGATTGCTAGCAACTGATTTTTCAAAAGAAAACTCGGTGATCAAATCCAGTTGGAGCAATGCCTGACGTTGCAGGACTGCAGCTGACCAGCAGAGGGGAGTTGTGTATAATGGAAAGAAATTGCAGGAGGAGAGGAATGGGAATTTTGGGAGGTTTAGGAGACTGGAGGAGCAACTGGATGAGTTTATTAGAGTCGTTAAATCTTGGTGAGCACTGCTTCGAGAGTCTTTGTATTGACTGAAAGAGGAATGCTGTTAGAGCAACTGGGATTTTTAAAGTCTCTCTCTCTTGGTGTGTGTTCAGGTAGCAAGGTTATGTTTTTTAAAAAAATAAAAACTATCCCACCTTTATTATTTCATAAATAACTCAAGGTGAAGAACATACCTAATATTCCTCCCTTCTTCTATTTTTCACACAACAATCCTGTGAGTCACTGCGAGTGTGTGACAGGCCCAAAGTCTCCAAACCTGGCAACTTTAAGACTAACAGAACAACAGAATAATAAGAATTGGAAGGGACCTTGGAGGTCTTGAATCCCCTGCTCAGGCAGACAAACCAGACAAATGGTTGTCCAATCTCTTCTTAAAAACTTCCAGTGTTGGAGCATTCACAACTTCTGGAGGCAACTCGTTCCACTGGTTAATTGCCCTGTCAGGAAATTTCTTCTTACTTCTCTCCTTGTTCAGTTTCCATCCGTTGTTCCTTGTCCTGCCTTCAGGTGCTTTGGAGAATAGGTTGACCCCCTCAAATATTGTCCCTGTTTGTGGTAGCCCATCAAATATTGGACCACTACTTCATGTCACCCCTAGTCCTTCTTTTCATTACACTAAACATACCCAATTCCTGCAGCCGTTCATCATGTGTTTTAGCCTTCAGCCACAATCATCTTTTTTGCCCTTCTCTGCACTCTTTCTAACATCTCAACTCTTTTGTTATATCATGGCTTGCTGGGGAATTCTGGGAGTTGAAGTCCATAAGTCTTAAAGTTGCCAGATTTGGAGATCCTTGTCCTAGAGAGTGTGGGACTATTCAGAAGACTCAACAATACCCTTCTATGGGTTTCCAAGTGTTGCACTGTTTTCTTGAGGAAGGTGACCCTGAGGACATAGATAAACCTCTAGGTGGCCTCAATAACTCTCTAGAAGAATGCAAATGACCAGCTGTCTGCAAGGAGTATAAATCCTTCCATTCCCCTGTCACAAGCTGAAGAAGCTTCTTGGATGAGAAGTGAAACATCTTCAAAGAAAAACCAGAAAGCCCAGTTGCCCCTTGAAAAAATACCTTTGGGACTTGAGGAAGGAAATATTTTCCCAACACTTTAGTATGTTGTTGCGGGGGCCTTGGATTGCTTCTTTTATAACACACTAAGGCAGTGGTGTCTAAACTTGGGAACTTTAAGACTTGTGGACTTCAACTCCCAGAATTCCCCAGCCACTGGGGAATTCTGGGAGTTGAAGTCCACAAGTCTTAAAGTTCCCAAGTTTGGACACCCCTGCGCTAAGGTGTTGTTCCCATCTCTGCTGTTTTCTCCTGAAGAGTTCCTTGACTTGTACATCCTATGGTTGATCAATGGCTCTTGCCTTGGAGCGTTCTATCCCACATTCGAGTTACCAGATCACTGAACAAGCAAAACAGGACATGGACAATTGGAAAGGAGGAGAAATGAGGGTGAAGGAAGACAAGCACTAACTGTCTTTCTTGGCATCTGTGACAAGAAATTACAGTGAAAAACTGCAATGTGCATGTCCTGGATATCTTCTTAGCTATCCAGTACCTGCATATGAAATTCCTTTCCCCATCATCAGAAGGACTGGTTCTGCAACATCAGAGGTTTTTACTGGTTATCCGGCTATGCTAGGTGATGTCTCTGCTAAACCCCCGTGCCATGTTTGTGAAGGTACCTGCTTTGAGGTGAAAAGAGCCGTCTCTTCTGCTTCCTGACTCCATTCTCAGCTTAGGTCCCTTTGGTTTCAAAAGCCACCATGACAAGGGAAGCTTTTAGAGCAAAAAAGAGCAGAAGCTGTTGAAACTGCCATTATGAGTGTTTATAGAATAACACAGTTGGAAGGGACTTTGAAGATGTTCTAGTCGACCCCCCTGCTCAACCAGGAGACCCTAGACTATTTCAGACAAGTGACTGTCAGTCTCTTCTTGAAAACCTCCAGTGATGGGAGCTCCCACAACTTCTGAAGGCAACTTCTGTTCCGCTGGTTGATTGTTCTCACTGCCAGGAAATTCCTCCTTAGTTCTAAGTTGCTTCTCTCCTTTATGAGTTTCCACCCATTGCTTCTTGTCCTGCCCTCCGGTGCTTTGAAGAATAGCTTGATCCCCTCTTCTTTGTGGCAGCCCCTCAAATATGGGAACACTTCTATCATGTCACCCCTAGTCCTTCTTTTCACTAGACTCGACATGGCTATCCAGTCTCTTCTTTTAAAAAAAATTTTTTTTTTTTATTTTCAAACAAACACACACAAAACATATAACATAAAAACCTCTTCAACTGCATACAGTGTGTCGATTGGTTACAAGGTCTTTCCATATCATCACTTGAACTTTATCAAAATTCACATATTGTCAATCAAATATCTTTGTTCCTCCATTTTAAACAAGGTATTCTAAAAGACCCAAAGTATTCGCTTACAACTGAGTCTGATTATGTGGATGGGTGAGCGAATACTTTTGGCAATATAGCGTATGTATCCATTTATATTATAATGATTCATTATATCACCTTCAATATATCCAATAATAAAGAATTTTTTATATCCTATTCTAAATCATTCTATTATTTTAGCATTGATAACATTCTCTAATAATTTTCAATTCCATGTTTTTTCCATTATTAGTATCATCAATCTAATATACATGTATACAAATTGTTATAATTGTTAAACATCCATAAGCATAGCTATTATTACATCCTTTTTATATGAAACATATTAAATCTGAAGTAAATTTATATTATGGCATTTCATTACATCATCCTGGAATCATCCAATTATATTACATCTTTATATTCTATTCTAGAACTATTATAGAATTATTTATCTTTTATAAAAAGGTTTTTCAACATCATCTCCATCATCCTCACTTACAATTTGTATAAAGTTTCATATTATCAATCTAGTATATATAAATGCTTTATTATCATTATTAATCATTTATTTGGCTATAACTATTATTATTTTGTCTTATACATAGTACACAAAATTTAAATAAATTTTATTGTGACATTTCATTTCATCATCCTGTATCCTTCCAGAAATAGTGCAGTCCAATATCTCTTGCCATTTGTAGAATCTGTATTCTAAGTGTTTTCGTGATAAGTCTTATGTGGACTTCTCTTGACAACTTGTTATTCATTGCATTTCTTATAAAGATTCGAAACCCTCTATCTGTTTCTTTCATCAGCTTCACTTTTGTTATCGCTGGTGCTTCTGCTGAATTACTCTCATTGTTTCTGCCAAATTTTCTCCCCTTTCTTCATCTATATTTTGACATCTGAGATAGAGTTCCAGTTCATCAATCTCTCCTTACCGTATTTCGCACTAATCATTTCCCTCCACTCTCGATTTGCTGTCAGTGTCAACAATTTTCTTTATCACTTTCATATGTCTCTTTGGTTTTTTGAACTCTGTCCTCAAATTTCATTGTTGTTTTATAAGTATTCTCAACTCTTCCCTCCATACTTTCTGTATTTTGATCTATAATTTCAAGTCTCTTTTCAATTCTCTCTGTGATTATTAAGACTGTTTGAATTTCTAGCATAATTCTTTGCAATGTTAGTCCTTTCCCCCCCCCCCCCTTCATATTGGGCCATTTTCCAGGTTATAGACACTGCCACTAAAACACTCAAGGCTTTTGCTAGGTTTCAAACAAATTCAGTAAAGTTTTTCAGGTCAAAGCTTTCTCTTTCCTTCAAAGAAACACCTGTATAGCCAGTGACCCTTTCAGTAAACAAAGCCAATAGCTTTGTATTATCAGATGTTGCCAAGCCTCTAGCCTCTAGATGGCAGTGTTACATTCTTTTCCTCTGTTTTTGCCTCTCTTTCTAAGCTCTGAACTCCGGAACAGAAGAAAAAAAGTTTAAAGATTACGATCCAGCCGAGCTTTGTGAGCCTTGCAAGGAAAGAAACTTTTAATCCACAAATACAAAAAATGGAAGAAGTATAGAGGAAGAAGGGGAAAAAAGACTAGTCCTGTTTAAAAGTAAGAGGCATTTGTAAAACGTCCATCCATAGAAAACAAACAAAATTAAAGTGAAAAAGATAACACAATAGTTTTAAACCAGAGTTAATTTGCTGCTTACTTCCTTCTGTCTTCAATTTTATTTTAACTCTTCTCTAATAATAATTTTTCTCACCATTTTGACACACTGTCTCTCCTGTTCTGCTTCCATTTCAGGGGGCTGTGCCAACCTTCTGTAGCCATTTTGACTGCTTCTCTTGTAGCCGGCAAAAAGAGCTTTCTCATAGATCGATCAGGGACTTTGCGATGTCCCTGAGGTCAGCAGGACTTGCTCTTCTCTATCACCGTTCCTTCAGACCGGTTTAGATCCAAAAAGGACCGTCCAGCAACAGAGATATCGACAGCAATCCTGGAGCCCCAAGATTGCATGTTGTGTCGTCGCAAAGTCAAGCCCCGCCTTCCGCTATCCAGTCTCTTCTTGAAGACCTTCAGTGATGGAGCACCCATAACCTCTGGAGACAAGCCATTCCGTTGATTAATTGTCCTCATTGTTGAGAAATTTCTCCTTATTTCTAGGTTGCTTCTCTTTTTGACAAGTTTCCATCTGTTACTTTTTGTCCTGGTTTCTGGTGCTTTGGGAAATAGGTTAACCCCCTCCTCTGTGTGACAGTCTCTCAAATATTGGAAGACATGTCACTATCAACAATGTCTTGATATTTCCGGGAGTATTTTTGGAAAAAGTGTTGGAAGTGGTTAATTGGGGCAAAGCAGAGATTGTTCTCTAAGCAGCCCACTCCCAGTTTTATTCCCCAGCCTTAACAGACTAAGGTTGTGATAGGCCACAGTGGGCCTCGAGTTCAGGACAAAAGTGAGGTGATGACGGAGCAGCTGGGCCAGAATGAAAAGGTGAGGTTTCATTTTGGATCCATGTCAAAAAGGGAGCAGGTCCCAACTGTTCCCAAATGTTCACACGCCTTTATGAGTAAGAATTCTTTGTGAATACTTGGCAATAGGATCTTTGTGAATACTTGGCAGTATTCTTTTCAATACTCTATCAACCATGTGTGTGTGTGTGTGTGTGTGTGTGTGTGTGTGTGTGTGTGTGTGTGTTGCCGTTATATAACCCCAAATTATGGAACATGTCAGGCTGTTTTTCTAGGGCATCAACCAACAGGCTAGCACACTCCAGGAGTTAACTGGCGTTAAGGCCAGTTGAATCAGTGTTTTAAAGTTGGCAAATTTAAAGCGTGTGGACATCAACTCCCAGAATTCTCCAGCCAGCATGCTGGCTGAGAAACTCTGGGCATTAATGTTCACATATCTTAAAGTTCCTGAGTTCAGAGGACCATTCCCTGAAACTTTGTACACAAGAATTGGCCAGTTGAGTTCCCTGGACCCCAGAGAGGTCCTGCATATCTCCCTTGCTTCTTACCAGGTGTCCTGCTGCTTTTGACTTTCATACTTCTAAAATATTATTTGAATTAAAACATGAGAAGCAAACTAAGCACCCAGGTGCCAGCTTCAGCTTCATTTCCAGAATTCCCCTGCATGGCTGCAGCCCCGTGTTTGGCTTGGAAATGTGCCTGCCTATCCAGAGGTAAGGTGATAGGGAAGGCAGAACCCAGGGGATGAAGATAAAAAGAACAACAGGATCCATCCTTCCTTTGCTTAAGTAGTTTTGGTAGCAGGGTAAGCATCTTATGAGTGGGAAGGGTTCTGCTGTGGCAGCCATTTTGTGACCATTTCCACAAGTGCTGCCAGGATGACCTTCCAGCCCCAATTCACTGCCTTCCTCAATCTTTGTGCTATGGGAAAGTCAACTCGTTTTGGGCCCAAGGGACCTCTTGGTCATTTTTTTGGCCAGGGATTCTGCCACTTCAGCCAAAACCTCAATCCTCCTGCTCAAAAGGATGATGCTGTCCACTCACCTTCACTGTGAGCTTAACTGGGAAACAAATTCAGGTGTTTTGACTACCTGAAATTAGAAATGCAGCTCTTTTCAGCACAGGGGGTTGGACTAGAAGACCTCTAGGATCCCTTTCAACCCTGGGATTCTAAGCCTTAGCTACCTGACATAACCTTTGCTCAGTTTCTTCCCAGAGCAACTGATTTTTCCAGGCCAAACGAAGCTTTATGGCATTTACAAGCAACCCCATTGGCAAAAAAAAACAAAAAAACATTGCAGTTGTACTTTTCCACTTTCTGAATATATCATGTACCTTTTTGGGCGGCGGCCAGAAGAGACGTAATCTTGCAAATCAGACGTAAACCTGGGGTTTGAACTTGTCTTGCGGTTGAGATGGCGTGCTGATAAGGCTTTGTTCTGTTTGGGAATGTACTGTCGGAAGCCACGAAAGACGGAGGGAATGGACTGGGAAGACGGAGGAGGGGAGCCGTGGGCTTGGGAAGTGATGGGCTTTGGGATCGAGTGAGGGTGACTCAAACCTTTGGCAGGATTCTATGGGAGAAGGAAGGCTGGCAACTGATGCTTTGAAGGATCAGTCTAGAGCAGGTTTCTCAACCTTGGCAATTTGAAATTCTATGGACTTCAATTCCCAGAATTCCCCAGCTAACGTAGACCAATTCTCCAAAGCACCCGAGGGCAGGACAAGAAGTAATGGGTGGAAGCACATCAAAGAGAGAGCTAACCTCGAAGTAAGGAGAAATATTGTGACAGAACAACTAATCAGTGGAACAGATTGTTTTCTGGAGTTGTGGGTGCTCCATCACAGGATGTTTTCAAACATAGACTGCACAACCTTTTGACCAGAATGGTTTACGGTCTCTTGCCTTGAACACGGGGGTTGGACTAGATGACCTCTCCGGTCCCTTCCAGCCCTATGATTCTATGGTATTATATCCTAAGGCACAGTTACATATTGGCATTGCCAGACGCCCAAAAGGGTGGACATAGGGTGGACGTATCTGCAGGGCAACATCTAAATAAAATGCAGCATGATGAAATTTAGTATGCGCACCGTAGTATATGGCACACAAAGCTTGAAAGCCACAATTTCATGAGTATCGCAAAATTACAGATCACACTTATTTGCTATGTTCCTGAAGAGGTTCCTCCCGAGACGGACGAGAGGGGGGGGTCACAGAGGAAAATGCCAGGAGGCAACCCTGACTCCCACCCACTCGCCCACTCCGAAAAGAGCACCCCAGCGTCCCCACTGGTTTCATGGACTGCTTCACCACTGGAGATGTTTAGGAAGAGGCTAGACAGCCATTTGTCCTGAATGAAATAGGGTCTCCTGCTCGAGCAGGAGGTTGGACTAGAAGACCTCCAAGATCCCTTCCAACTCTGTTATTCTGTTACGGTCCTGCTTGTAAGTAGCCTTCAAGTGAACAGCTGAAGTTCTTTTTGAATGTTTCTGAATTGTGACTTGGAGGGATGGTCAACTGACAAGCCTTGTTCTTGGCTTCATTTGGAAGGAGCTTCCTGCTGCAGGGTCCCTGGGACCACTTGACCTGAGGACATGACCCTCTGCCTAATTTGTTAGAAAAGGAAGAAGATCAAGTTAAGGAGAAAGGGAATTTCTCCAGCTTAACCCAGCTTTTCCCACCTGACATATTCCAAATGTGTTGGGTGTACAAGTTCCAGGGTTTGACTGAGGCTTCTGGAAGTTATAAGCTCATTTACTGGCAGGTGACAGGTTTAAAAAAAAAACATTTCAAGGTATGTTTTTCTTTTCATTTCCAAAAGCTCCGGCCACCCACTGTGCCAAGTTATGAAACAGGGCTAATCACAAGAGTTTGCTGTGCAAATCTCCTGGTTTTGCGGTGTGTGTTTTAATTAAAAACAAAAACACAACTCAGCTTTCTCTTTATTCCCCTTTACAAGAGAAAACCAGAAGGGAGTTTAGGGAACATTTGGAAACATTTTTTCAGAGTGATTCCACACCACAATTTACTTAACGTCAACAGTCTTTTACAGGGGGTTCTGAAGGGGCAGACAATCTGATCTTTGAAAGCACAAATGCTTTGAGTATCAAAACAAGCCAAGCCATCCCCCCCCCGCACTTCCTCTCCCCCCCCTCAGAACTCTATGAAAGATTCATCGGGCACAAACTGATCTCAGAACAATGCTGAACAAATCCGAGTCTTTGGATGAGGAACTCACCACTTGTTAGACGAGTTGCATAATGAGAAGTAATGGTTATGATTTCCTTGTGGATTCAGCTGGAGACATGACGTCCCTCCGCTTCCCAAGAGCCGCGTTGTTTGTGTTGGGTAGCTCACACTTGCGTCTGCAAAACTAAAACCTTGTGTGGTTTCGAAAATGTCCTTCAGCAGAAGATACACAAAAGATAACTGTCTCCTCAGTAAAGCGCCCAGACTTATTTAAATGACTTTCCCCTATTTTTTATTTGTTTGTTTGTCATAACTGCTTTCAGCCTCAGTCTGTCTAGCTTTAGAGCAGGGGTCTCCAACCCTAGCAACTTTAGCAACTTTAGCAAAGCTGGCTGGGGAATTCTGGGAGTTGCAGTCCGCCAGGCTCAAAGTTGCCAAGGTTGGAGACCCCTGCTTTAGAGGGTCTCCTTGTGTGAGTACAGGTAGTCTTCCACTTACGACCACAATTGAGCCAGAATTTATGTTGCTAAATGAGACATTTAAGTGAGTTTTGCCCCATTTTGCGTCCTTTTTTTGCCATGTTTCTTAAGGGAATCCCTGTAGTTGATAAGTTAGCAACACAGTTGTTTAAGTGAATCTGGCTTCCCCATTGACTTTGCTTGTCTGAAGGTCGCAAAAGGGACATGGCAACTGTCATAAATATGAGCAAAAGACCTGAATTTTGATCATGTGACTATAGGACATGCTGCAATGGTCGTAAGTGTGAAAATGGTCACAGGTCACTTTTTTCAGTCAAACTGGGGCTTTGAACGGTCACTAAATGAACTGATATAAGTTGAGGGCTATCAGTACACAAGCATGCTGACTCTGCACCCTGTTATGTTCAAAAGAGCATGAAGGATCTGGCACTTTTGAATCCGACACTTTTTAAAAGGACTGGCGGAATGAGGAAAGTCCTTGCCCTTTTTAAAAACAAGGTCCAAGGACTGATGATTCCCCTTTGCAAATGGTCCTTTTCCTTCTCCAGCACTTCTTAAATGAGCTATTTGGATTATTTTTTTAAACAAAAGGTTAAGAAAGTAGACGCGGCCCCTTCCCTAAAGTTTTGTATTTCTTTTTGGAAGGAGAACAAATGTAACGAAACTTTGCCTGGGGTGAAAATTGGTTGGAGCGTTGATTGCTGTGGGTTGAAAGCATCGATTTAATCCCAAAAGAATTCATGGCGGAATTCTTTGTAACAGAGAATAAAGATTTAGTTTAGGTAGGCTTGTGTGGCAACTGCAGTTTGTTTGATATTCTGTTATTAGTAGACCAACCGGCATGGTGGCCTAATGGTGAAGATGCTCGCCTCCCACTCAGAAGGTTGAGAGTTCAATCCTAGTTACTGGTAGATGTTTCTCTCTTAGGGTGCAAAGCTCCACATGGCATCAGGAAAACATCTGGCCAGTCAATACTCCATTCATGATGTTAGATTGATATCTCACTTTTCTCCAGGAGCTCAAGATATTGACATGAGCAAGGTTTAGATTACAGATTAACAGAGTTGGAAGGGACCTTATAGGTCATCTAGTCCAAGCCCTTCCCAACCCCAAAGCAGGAAACCCTACACCATTTCTGACAAATGGCAGTCCAACCTCTTCTTGAAAGTCTCAAGTGATGAAGCTCCCATGACTTCCGAGGGCAACTTCTGTTCCATGAGTCGATTGTTCTCCCTGTCAGAAAAGTTTTCCTTATTTCCAGGTTGAATCTCTCCTTGATCAGTTTCCATACATTATTCCTTGTCTGGCCTTCGGGTGCTTTGGAAAATAGCTTGACCCTCTCCTCTCTGTGGCAGCCCCTCAAATATTGGAAGACTGCTGACATGTCTCCCCTGGTCCTTCTCTTCACTAGACTAGCCAGGCCCAGTTCCTGTAACTGTTCTTCATATGTTTTAGTCTCCAGTCCCCTAATCGTCCTGGTTGCTCTGCACTTTTTCTAGAGTCTCCACATCTTTTTTATAGTGTGATGATCAAAACTGGATGCAGTACTCTAGGTGTGGCCTTACTAGGGGTTTATACAGTAGTATTAGTACCTCACTTGATCTTGATTGTATCCCTTTGCTAATGCAATTTAGGATTGCATTGGCTTTTTTGGCGGCCGCTGGACACGGCTGGCTCCTATTTAGCTGGTTGTCCACTAAGACTCCAAGATCCCTTTCAGAGTCACTGCTATTATTCTTCATTATTTTATTCTCAATGGAGAATCCAGTGAGGTAGGCATGGCTGAGATTTTCTGGGCCACAACCATCTGCTGAACCTCTGTGGTAAATTTGACCCCGTCTCTTTGTCATTCTAATCATTATGTCACACTAAGTCTTTGTAATGTTTAATTGCATTAAGGTGAAAATATTCGGATGCATGGAAAATGGTCCTGCAAACAAGTGGTGGGATTCAAATAATTTAGCAACCGGTTCTCTGTCCTAATGATTTCTTCCAACAGCCATTTCACAAAACTGCTCAGAAAATTAAACAAACAGTTCTCCCGAAATGGTGCAAACTGGCTGAATCCCAAAACTGCTGCAAATTTAATTAACTTTCAATTAAATACGGCTTTTTCCTGCCTTGTCTAGTTGTTCGGAAACTCTGGCAGAGTTTCTCCCCTTCACAGAATAACAGAGTTGGAGGGGGCCTTGGAGGTCTTCTAGCCTAAACCCTGCTTGAGACAAGTGGCTCTCTAGTCTCTTCTTAAAAGCCTCACCGTGATGGAGCACCCCCAATTTCTGGTGGCAAGCCATTCCACTGGTTAATTGTTTTCACTGTCAGAAAATGTCTTCTTAGTTCTAGGTTGCTTCTCTTCTGCATTAGTTACCACCGTTGCTTCTTGTCCTGCATTCTGGTCCTTTGGAAAATAGGTCTTCTCAGTGACCACCTCTCAAATATTGAGATGCTGCTTTCATGTCACCCTATAGTCTTTCTTTTCACTAGACGTACCTAATTCCCGTCACTGCTCTTCACATGTTTTAGCTTATGCACATGGGCTCAATTGCAGGACATTCTGCCACATTCATTTGCAAGTTATTCTGCATCTCCATTGGTGAAGTGTCCACACAGATGTATTGCTATGGTAGTGTTTGCAGTCTATTGTTTCAGCATTCAACATAGTTCATCTCCAATTTCTGGACAGAGGAGCTGCCCCCTGGCATCGTCCATCTCGCTGGCACTGAGCCAGAGTTCACAAATACAGTTGTAGAGGTGTAAACTCACTCTCCAAGACTGATGTGTGTGCAAAAATGCTGTTGGCAAGTATGACAGCTGAAAATTATTAATGTGTTTAATCTGACTGTCAAGACAGTAACATGCCTTATGCAAACACCCAATTGAAGAAACATTCTAATAGTAAATAATCTGTGATTTATTTTTTAGAGTTCCATATTTATAGTCAGGAGCGTTCAGAAGGGTTCAAATAGTCAAAACGACTGAGTGGATCTTTGATCCCATGACCAAGGCTGCCATCTTGACTTTGTTAGACCCCCCCCCCCCCGCTTTCCCTTCCCCATGGATTCCTGATCACAGGGCTGGGGGCTGGATCAGACTGATCCAGCACTGCTGAACCATGAATGGCGAAGCTCCTTTTGTGTCCCTTGGGACAGCCATATTTGAGCCTAGTAGTCAGGGGAGTGGAAGCACAGATGCTTCAGGCATATTCTCATCTTTAGATTAACTTGAGGGCTGGGAGCCTTGTGTGCTTGGCAAGTGATTCATACTTAACTGTAGTTGGTCACCAACATCTGCAAGGAAGTAGGCAGCTTCAGGGACTGACTCCTTAGTGGGGGTTTTTTTTCCATCTGGTGTTCTTGAAAACTCGCTGCAGCCAACTTGCCATGGCCAGCTCATCATAGTCAACCCACCACGGCCAACTCACCGAAGGACAATTCAATTATTTAAAATAATTTTAAAAATATTTTAATGTTTGCCATTCACCTTCCATTCTGTCCCTCTTTTTGCATCTATCTTTAAAGATTATATTCCACTATTTCTTTCATTTCTTTAGGGCTTCATTGAAGGCCACAGCAGTCTTGTGTTTGACCCTGGGGAGGTGGCGGAGAGGCGTGGCCAGCTCAACGTCACTCGTGCTGGGGGTGCCTGTGGACGCCTGAGCACAGCCAGTGAAAATAGGCCTCCGAGCTCCTTGTTTGGCTGCGACAGCCTCCAGGAACACTCTGCCAGTGAAAACAGAGCTCGGCCACACGCAGCCCTTCCGGACTCCGTTTTCAATGGCAGAGGCACAGTGGGCCGGTCCTTCATTGTTTCCATGGTGGCCCTGCAGGTCAGATCTAAGCACCCTGTTAGATATCAACACTAGCTACCAGAGTTTCCACTCTGGTCCTCTGTTCCGGTGGGAACAGAGGTTTAATCTGATTGGCTAAGAGGTCTGACAGCTCCCTATAAAAGGGTTGCTGTCAGACCGGACAGTTGCTGGATTGTACATACTTGTCTGTCTGAATAAAGAGCTGTTGTTGCGTTAAGCCAGTGTCTGCCTTCTCATTGCCCAATCTAACACTGGTGATGAGGATGGGATTGAGAGGCAGATAGGTGAAGAAACGAACAGCAAGACATCCAGATAGCACTCGACAAGGCCAGGGCGTCCGAATCTGCACACAAATCCATGGAAGCATTACAGCGCCAACACAATGCGCCACAAACCGCGCAGAAGCAAATGCATGTACATCACGAGGCTGCTGAAAAAGAACCGTCTGACAGCGAAGAAGATGACAGCTACCACATGCGCGGTAGCCGCACAAAACCAGCACGAAAATTTAACTCGCGCCTACCGCCCTGCGCTAGCTGCAGAGGGGACCATAATAATAATAATAATAATAATAATAATTTTATTTGATTAGCCGCAACCCTCTCCCGAAGGACTCGGGGCGGCGTACAATCAAAACGGATAAAAATACACATAAGACAAACATATATACAAAAAGAACAGAGACATATACATATGTGCATGGAGGAGAGTTGACTTATAAGTGAAAGACAATTAAAAATACAATTTAAAATCCCCTTAAATAAAATTACTAAATTAAAAAACCCATCAGGAGCATTACGAAGTTATGGTTGAGCCAGGCCAGCTATTTGGAAAAGGTGGGTCTTGAGCTTGACACGGAAGGAGCGGAGGTCAGTAGTGGTCCTAATATCCGGGGGGAGGTCATTCCACAGGGCTGGGCCCGCCACAGAGAAGGCTCTGCTCCTAGGCGCCGCCCCATGGCACTGTCTGGTGGACGGCACCTGGAGAAGTCCCTCTCTGTGCGAGCGGATGGGTCATAGGGATGTATGGGGCAGAATACGATCCCGCAGGTAACTAGGTCCTGAGCCATGGAGCGCTTTAAAGATCATAATCAAGACCTTGAAACGCACTCGATAGACCACAGGAAGCCAGTGCAGCTCGCGCAGGAGAGGTGTCACATGGGAGTACTTAGTACTCCCCATAATCACCCGCGCGGCCGCATTCTGGACCAACTGCAGTCTCCGAGTGCATTTCAAGGGAAGCCCCATGTAGAGAGCGTTACAGTAGTCCAGGCGAGACGTCACCAGCGCATGGGTGACTGTGCATAGGGCGTCCCGGTCCAATAGGGGGTGCAATTGGCGCACCAGGCGAACCTGGTGGAACGCCCCCCTGGCCACGGCTGTCACATGTTCATCCATGGACAGCCTGGCATCCAGGAGGACGCCCAAATTGCGTGCCCGCTCCACGGGGGCGAGTTGAATGCCCCCAATGGCCAGAGATGGAATTATGCCATGCCCGGTCTACCTGTCGATTTTGGGACGCGACCTGTCAGCGTTGCGACAAGAAGGGGCACATTGCCAAAGTGTGCCGGAGCAAACTCCCTGCCACTGCTTGGCAGCCAAAACCCAATCCAAACCGCCAACAGAGGCCCAACCCAGGAGCCTGTTGGAAAACTCAAGGGCGCCCAGAGAGAGAACCTAAGGTAACCTATCAAACCACGATAGGGCAAGTCCGCACTAGGCGGCCAAAAAAGCTGAAGGTCACAGTCCTCATTGAGGATGCTCCCTGCGAGCTTGAAGTCAACACTGGATCGTCCCTAACGATCATTTCCTGGTCGACCCTGAAGCAAGCCATCCCGAGCCTGAAAAGACGGCACCTTCGCACCCCAGACATCAGTTTGCATGACTACCAGGGGAACCGAGTCCCCATCATTGCCCAAGGCACCTTCCGAGTGCAGTTCAAAGACATCAGCGCCAAGCTTTCCATGACCGTGGCCAATGCATCGCTACAGAGCCTCCTGGGGCTCGATTGGTGTGAAGCCCTGGGGTTGGAAGTCACCGGAATCAACTCCGTAAAGGACAGCAGCACTGAGGCGATTTTTAAGGAGTTCGAGGACATCTTCGGCTCCGGTCTCGGTAAGCATGTGGGGACGCCAATCTCTTTTAGCTTGGACCCCAACATAGCACCTATCAGGCTCAAACCCAGGAGAGTACCTTTTGCTCTCCGCCCTAAAATCGATAGGGAAATTGATAAGCTGGTGAGCCAGGGGACCCTAGAGCCAGTCGACCATGCACGCTGGGAGACCCCTATATTGACCCGGGTCAAGCCAGACGGGTCAGTCCGCATCTGCGCAGACTATAAATGCACAATAAAGAACGCGCTACAACAAAGCGCCTACCCTGTGCCCATTGTATAACACCTACTACATTAGCTAGGCCCAGGAAACTTTTTTGCAAAATTAGATATGGCACAGGCATACCAGCAGTTGCCTGTAGATGGTGCCACAGTGGAGGGGTGCATTCAAATGCCACCGCCTGCAATTCGGAGTTAGTATCGCCCCTGGACTGTTCCAAAGCGTCATGGAATGGCTTTTGCAGGGGATACCAGGAGTCGTCCCCTATTTCAATGACATCTTGGTATCGGCTGCAAATGAGGTGCAACTTTTTAAAAGAGTTAGGGCTGTTTTGACCAGAATTCGTGAAAAAGGCCTCCGGCTCAAAAAAGAAAAATGCAAAATTAACATGCCCAGGGTTGAGTTTCTGGGGTACATGATTGATGGCTCTGAGATTCACCCGACATCACAAAAAGTAAAAGCTATCCAGGAAGCCCCTACACCTCGCAATCAGGCTGAGCTGCAGGCATTCCTCAGGCTCCTTAACTTCTACAGCGTCTTTCTCAAACAGAAAGCCACCATCGCTGAGCCTTTGCATCGTCTCCTGTCCAAGAACGCCAAATGGTCCTGGGGCTGAGCTGAGGCTGCCACATTTGCCGCGGTCAAACGCCTTCTGACTGCTGACTCCCTGCTGGTCCAGTACAGCCAGATCCTGCCGCTGTGTTAACTTGCGACCAGTGACGTGTGGTGAGGTTTATGGCTGGTGAGGCTGGTGACATCATCAGGCAGCCTCAGCCTCCTGCACACGTCCCATTCCCCGCCTTCCTGAGTCAACATGAAGGGGACTGCGGAGCACGAGCCGGCAGAGCGCGCTCCGCGATCCCCTTCATGTTGACTCAGGAAGGCAAGGAATCGGACCACGTGTGCCTTTTCCCTTTTCCCTTTTTTTTCTTTTCATGATGAGAGCGGTGAGGCTCTGCCTCCCCTGCCTCTCCTGACCGCACGTCCCTGCTTGCGACACATCCCCCTTTGGCGTCGGTGCTGTCCTCAGCCACCGCATGCTCAATGGCATGGAAGCCCCTATTGCCTTCTACTCGCGAACCTTGTCTTCCATTGAAAGAAACTACAGCCAAATGGACCGAGAGGCTTTGGCTGTGGTAGCGGGAGTCAAAAGGTTCTACGAGTACCTTTACGGCCAAGACTTCGAACTTGTGACGGATCACAAACCATTGTTGGGGCTACTGGCTGGGGACCGACCTACCCCAATATCTTTGTCTCCGCGCATGACCAGGTGGAATGTTTTCCTGGCTGCTTACTCCTACAAACTGGTTC
This sequence comes from Natrix helvetica, assembly GCF_964273705.1. Taxonomy (NCBI): domain Eukaryota; kingdom Metazoa; phylum Chordata; class Lepidosauria; order Squamata; family Natricidae; genus Natrix; species Natrix helvetica. The sequence goes on along the minus strand of NC_138562.1, from coordinate 1,995,892 downwards.
ACCGCCCTGGTTCCATGTTGGGACATGCTGACGCTTTGAGCCGCTGTCCCCTACCTGAACTGCTGGCCGATCCCACTCGCCAGACACCAGTCCTACTTATTGACTGCCTGGACTCTGGACCTGTCTCGTCCAATGAAGTTGCCCGTTTTTCTGCTAAGGACTCCACTATCAAGCAGATTTTGAACTGAGTGTGGAGGGGGGGGCAAGGGGCCTGTTGGGGCCGAATTTAAAATGTTTTTTACTAAATGCGATGAGTTGTCGGTAATCAAGGGCTGTTTACTGTGGGGGGACTGGGTGGTCGTACTGCGAAAGGCAGTATTGGAGGCATTACATGTGGGGATCCTGGCATTGTCAGGATGAAATCCTTGGCTAGGAGCTATGTCTGGTGGCCTAACATGGACAGGGAGATAGAAGAGTGGGTGGCTACCTGCACTCCATGCCAGGAATCCAGACCAGCTCTCCCAGAGGCACCCGCTAAGGAGTGGGAGCGCCCTCAGGCACCCTGGTCTAGGGTGCACATTGATTTTGCTGGCCCCGTTCATGGCCAAATGTTCCTCATAGTTGTGGACGCATATTCAAAATGGTTAGAGGTAGCCCTGATGACCTCTACCACGGCAGAGGCGGTCATCAAGGTGCTACGGAGACTTTTCTCCATGCACGGCCTGCCCGATGTCTTGGTCTCAGACAATGGGCCCCAATTCACGGCCATGCAATTCGAGACCTAACTAGCAAGTCAGGGAATCAGACATGCCCTGGTCGCGCCATTCCATCCGGCTTCCAATGGTCAGGCGGAGAGAATGGTGTGATCAACTAAAGAGGCCCTCGCCAGAATGGGCCCGGGAGATTGGCAAACACAGGTTGATCACTATTTGCTAATCCAACATATCACGGCAAGTGCCACCACCGGGAGAAGCCCCTCTGAGCTTCTCATGGGTCGCGGACTAAGGTCCCACTTAGACCGGCTACACCCAAACTACTCTGCCACATTGCCCCCAGGCTCCACAAGCAAGATTCGAAACTTTAGCATAGGGAATTCAGTGTACGCCCACAACTACGCCAGGGGGGCTCTGTGGATTCCTGCTACGGTGATAGGCATCACCGGCCTCGCTCTTATTTATTAGAGCTAAAGGATGGTAGAAATTGGAGGAGGCATGTTGACCAACTCCGTGGTCGCCTCTCCCACTCCAATCTTAGAACACCAGACGAAAATCCGGAACAAATCAGCCAAGGCCCTACCCAAAAGGAGCAAACGCTCACTCCTTCCACAGCCAGCTCAAACCCGAGGGTACCGGAAAACTTATCTGAGTTTGTTGCAGGCCCACAGCGAGCTCCAAGCGAGCAAATCCAGGGAACTCCAGCCACAGCCTGGGGTAAGTTCCAGCAGGTTCCACAGAGCGGAGCTGGAGAGCAGACAGGTCCGTCTGACCTGCCTGAAGAACCGGTTCCAAATGAACTGCGCAGGTCTGATAGAGCGAAACAAAGACCCGCCTACCTCAAAGACTATGTGACCAATAGGAACATCCCAACCAAGAGGGGAGGGGTGTTGGATATCAACACTTGCTACCAGAGTTTCCACTCTGGTCCTCTGTTCCAGCGGGAACAGAGGTTTAATCTGATTGGCTAAGAGGTCTGACAGCTCCCTATAAAAGGGTTGCTGTCAGACCGAACAGTTGCTGGATTGTACATACTTGTCTGTCTGAATAAAGAGCTGTTGTTGTGTTAAGCCAGTGTCTGCCTTCTCATTGCCCGATCTAACACACCCCATGAGCTGGATCCACCACCACCCTGGCCTTGAGTTTGACACCCCTGGTGTAGTTGTCAAGACTGACTCGAACCTTCATCTATATTCCACTTTGCTCGCAGCTCGCAAAGAATGGGGGGAGGGGCTGGGTTTGGATTGGAATGCAAGGATGGGGAGAATGGCCTCCAAGCATCATTGATTCCCATGAGACATTACTCCCCCCCCTCAAGGACACCCCGAGCAGATGCCACAGTGTGGCTGGCTGGTTCTCAAAACAAAATAACAGATGTGATCGGTGGGCATAATGGAGTTTGGGTGGCCAGTGGGAAAAGGGGAAATGAATTGCTTTTGCGTGGGAAGCCCAGAACTGGTTTTCCTTCTTCTGTGCCAATGTGGATTTATTCAGTGAAGTTTATACTCTTGGTAGAATAATGTCCCAGTTTCTTTTTTCTGGATTCGCCAACTGGACAGTTGACAGTAATTCTTGTCCCATGGTGAGTTCTTCCATGAGTTGACCATGCTGAGTTGTGGTAGACCCTTTGCAGAGAGATGGCCCATGTAGGTTTCAGGAGACATAATTTTGCTAGGATGTATTTCTGATGGCCAGGCATATCTTCTCCTCAGCTGTTCCCTGGGCCTGAAGACCAAGCCTGCTCTATAGAACAGATTGTCTCGGCTCTTCGCTCACACTGTGGATTTCTAGGTGCTGATCCTTAATTTATAGCAATGTGAGGCATGCGGTTTCTTCTCCAATGTTCTCCTTCACTTCAGTTGGGGGGAAGAGATGTTTTGTCTCCCACAGAAGAGAATTTCAGTGGAATCCTCAGGGGTGGAGACGCTTGTTCTTGGGGATGAAGTGACCAGGGTGTTTCTTCTGTGTGTGAATGTTCTCTTTCATGGTAGAGTCCTCTCTCCAGAGGCCACAGATCCTCAAGCCTACCATGCTTCCATTCAATCATGGGGGGTGGGGGGTGGGGTAAAGAAAGTGAAGACCTTGTGAAGGGCCCTTTTTACATGCATTGCATTAAAAGAGAGACGGCGTTTTGACGGTTATGGTGATCCCTGTTGAGATCTCATCCCTTTGGATGACTCAGCCAAACTCTTCCAAGGAGGCTTTTCCTAAGGTAGGTAGTCCTTGTCTTACAACCATTCACTTTTTGAAGTTACAACAGCACTGCAATATGTGACTTACGACTGTCCCCACGTTTATGACTGTTGCAGCATTCCCACAGTCATGTAATCAAACTCCAGATGCCTGTCAACCGGCATTTATTTACGATTGTTGCAGCAGGGTCACCTGATCACCATTTGCGACTTTCTCAGCTGGCTTCTGACAAATAGAAGTCAATGGGAGAAGCTGGATTTGCTTAACAACCACATGATCCACTTAATAACAGCAGTGGTTTGCTTAACAACCAGTCCTGGTTGGGTCTTTAAAGGGTAATGAAAATTGGGAGTGGCTCATTTAACAGCCTCCTTGCTTAGCAATGGAAATTCTGCTCCCAATTGCGGTTGTACTACCTGTAGGAGGGCTACTGTCTCCACTTAAGGGAAACAACCCCTCCCCCCATGTTAAATAGTTAGAGAAAGTCATTTGCTTTCTCAAAATCAGTCACCCACCCAATTATTTTCCCCATGGGTTGGAGGGAAACATTTGAAAAATGATTTGCAGCTCGGAGATAATGAATTCTTTGGTGCGCTCTCCAAACCAATAGGTTTTATGTGTGTGTTTGTGTGTGTGTGAGAGAGAGGGGGGGGAGGGAGGGAGAGAGAGAGAGAGGGAGGAAGAGAGAGAGAGAGAGAGGGAGAGGGAGAGAGAGAAATCAAGTGTTCTGGCACCAAGATTGGGAAATCTGAAAAGCTTTCACTAAAAGTTTTGCCTGGGGACATGGGACCTTTCGATGGGACACCTAGTTGGGTTTCCCCATTTCCTGGGGTCACAGAGCAGAGCCTGAGTGCGGCTGGTGGAGAAGAGCTGCAAGAGGGACCCAAAAGGCCCTGCCTACTTCTCCGTAGTCCTTCTTTTCCCCAGACCTTGTCGGTTGATGGTCCCTTGCTCTACGAAGAGGGAGAAATTCCCAAATGAAGGTGGGTCTTTTTTCAGGGGAGCCTAAGGGGGTTTTCCCTTCTTGAAAGAGTGGCAAAAGACACCCATATTTCAAATGGAAGGGACGGCACTGGAAGCGCTGGTGTCTTCCTTTTGGAGTGGGTAGGTGGGTGGGTGGGAGTGGGTTCAGCTGCTGGTCCAGTTAGGGTTAGGGTCAGACCTTAAGTGGCTTTCTTGACACAACAGGATCCTCTATTCCAGGAATGGCAAACCTTTTTTGGCTCCCGTGCCATAAGCGGGGGGAAGCACAGAGGGGTTGTGCGCAGGTGTGCCACACCCATAATGCAATGCCCGACACCCCCCCCCAGTGCGCATGTATGCATGACAGGCGCGCCCCCAATTTTATGCCTGCTTTTTTCGCCCTCCACAGGCTCCAGAGGCTTTATAGGAGCCTGGGGAGGGTGAAAACAGCCTGCCCCGCCCCCCGGAAGCCCTCTGGAGGCTTCAGGAGCTTCCCTGAAGGTTCCGGAGTGCAAAAAACCGGCCCTATGAGCAAACCGGAAATTCAGGAGGGTTGTTTTTGGCCCTCCGGAGCCTTCAGGAAAGCCTCCTGAAGGCCCCGAAAGCTCCGGAGGGCTTAAACCAGCCCTACGAGCAAACCGGAAGTCCGTTCTTGAATTTCTAGTTTGCCTGTAGGGCTGTTTTTTGGAATTCTGGAGGCTTCCGGGGGGGCAGGGGAGGTGTTTTTGCCCTCTCCAGGTGCCTATAAAGCCTCTGGAGCCTGGGGAGGGTGGAAAATGGCCTCAAAAAAAGCTAAAGTCAGCTGACCAGCACGCGCATGCCCTGACAAATGGCTCCGCGTCCCATCTGTGGCACACATGCCATAGGTTTGCCATCCTGGCTTTATTCTGTGTTTCTCAACCACAGCAACTTTGAGATGTGTGGACTTCAATTCGCAGAATTCCCCAGGCTGCTGGATTGCTGGGGAATTCTGAGAGTTGAAGTCCACACAAGGTTTAGAAACGCTGCTCTATTCAAAAGCCATCTATGGCCTTTTCCCAATGGCTGTCCCTCTCTGCCAAAGTATTTTCTTTTCAGCTTTTGAACATGGAAAGAAGTTGGGTTGGAGTAGGAGGCAAGGAATTATTTCAAAACAAATAGAGGCTAGAATTCTAACCACAGAAATGTAATTTGAACCAGTTGTCCTGAAAAATCACCATCTATAAAACAACATTTTTTCTTACGTCCCTTCTTCCTCAAGGGAGAACAACCTTTTTGGTAGCCTCGAATCCAATATTATTTGAGTTCCAGAAACCAGGATGTCGGGAAAAGTTTCCTGGTTTTGCTTAATGAAACCCTGTGAAGTATACTTTGTGAATTTACAATACTTTTGTTTCTTGCCAGGGGCATCCAAGGGATGTGTGAAGAGATGATCATGCGTAATATGTGTACACCTTTCACACGTATTATGCATGAAACATACATAGAAAAAGCATGATACTGCCATGGCAATTTTTTTAATACATTATAGATAGTCCTTGACTTACAACAGTTCATTTAGTACTGTTCAAAGTTACAACGGCACTGGAAAATTTGATTTATGACTATTTTTCATACTTACAACTGTTGCAGTATTCCCAGGATCACATGATCAAAATCCAGACCCTTGGCAACTGACTCATATGTATGATGGTTTGCAGTGTCCTGGGATCATGTGATCACATTTTGCGACCTTCTGACAAGCAAAATCAATGGGGAAAGCGGATTCATTTAACAATCGTGTTACTAACTTAACAACTGCAACAATTCACTTAACAACAGTGGCAAGAAAGGTCATAAAATGGAGCAAAACTCACTTAAGAAATGTCTCACTTAGCAACAGAAATTTTGGGTTCAATTGTTGTCATAAGTCAAGGACAACCTGTACACAAAATCAGAGGGAACTAATTCTGAGCACCTGTGGTCACAGGGGGCTCCGAGGTCTCAGGTCGCGCCCCTTTCATTTACCCAGAAGGAAAACCAAAGGTACCACAATGCCATTGTCTCATCAGGACACAGGAGAGTGAGAGCAATTGGCCATACATTTAACATGGGATACATAGGATGGTTCTAGGAAGCAGAGAAATTGCTCAGAGGATAAGGAAAAACCTTTGGAAAGAACAAATTTTACACAAACTTTACACTTCTCTGTGGAAAATAAGTCACGAAGAACATTGAAGCGTTCTTTACAAAAATGTCACAAAAGTTGGTTGTGCAGGAATGCAATCAGACTTCATGGGACACGCTTAGATCATGCAGGGATAATGTCACCTCTGGGAGAGAACTGGATCAGGACTTTCCCTGCTGGTAAATGTTGAGATGAAACACTGCAACCCCAGGTGTGCACGAACTGGGGAAGGAAAATACAGGATTGTGGCTAAGCTTCCCTATTAATTTTTGATAAGCTTCTGCTTTTAGTTTCCTGGCTTAACTGGGGCATCGCAAGCTGTACAGCAGGGACAACTAACTCACAACCCAGAAATACAGGACTACGGAGGGCAAGGTTGAATTGTTTGATCCTGTTTGGTTTGATGGGGTGCTTGGGGGAATTTTAAAGGGCAAAAGGCTCTTTGTAGAGGCTTAAGGCACTCCTGATAGGCTGGACCTCCATCCTGCCTGAGATACATCTGACTCCTTCCTGACCCAAGCCCAGAAGAGGCCTGGCAATGAGTGGGTGGTAGGTCCTGCCAGTTGGATTGTCTTGGATGGCTGTCTCTCTTACGGTGGTTGGGTGGTTTATTTTAATTGCAGTGTATAACTGCTTTTACTGAATGCCACCCAGGTTTGTTGTGGAGCTTTGTGGCTTTACACATTTCTAAAATAAAAACATACATAAAATACATTTTCTTCTCTGGAGACTTTTAAGGGGCAAATTAATTCTTTTAGTTTCTAGAAGCCTTAAAACCTCCATTTTGTCCCTTCTCTTCCTAAAATGGGCCAAGACATGGTGATATCATTAGCAAAACCTCCTGTTGCCTTCAGCAAAGGCAAAGCCTGAAACGGCTTTTTGCCTTTTCTGCCTTAGGACTTAGAATGTCTGAATGTCAGTTTACTCAAGAAACTCAAGTTCCATGGCTACATCTTAGAACCCTGAGCAGGAGACATATAGAAAACCTGTTTGAAAAAGAAAAATCTGCAATCAGTGGATTGTTGGAAAGCTATACAGCAACAGAGGGCACGTCTCTTCAGTGTGTGTCTTACAACTTGCAAGAGTACAAGACTGTAAAATATCAGCATTAAGGGGTGGAAACTAGTGAGATTTACTCCTGGGACACCGTGGGCATCCAGGGAGAACCCGGTGGAGGCATCTGAATAAAGTTATTCTCTATTGCAGTTTCTCAACCTCAGCAACAAAGACAGGCGGACTTCAACTCCCAGGATTCTGCAGCCAGCAGTCCAAGTCCACATATCTTGAAGCTGCTGAGAAACTCAGCTCTACTGCTCTATGACTGATTCTATAAGGCAGGGGTGTCCCAACTTGGGAACTTTTAAGAATGTGGACTTCAACTCCACAAGAATTCCACAAGTCTTAAAATTCCCAAGTTTGGACACCCCTGCTATAAGGAATCAAAATACCCCCAAATATGGATCATATCTAACTTTATTACATAAACTGGAGAAGGGAAGGTGCTCTGCAGGGCCAGACTCACTGACCACTCATTGTGGACTGTTGATACATGGGGTGGGGGGTGGGAGGTGATATAAAATCCTTCCTTTTTGGACCATTGAAGTCTTCCTTCTCCAGCCCCCAAGTCCTGAGATCAAGTTCTGCTTGCTTTTCTCCTGGGCTTTAGAACAGCTGAAGGATTTGGGATAAATCCCCAGAAGAGAGGGATGGTTGAAACTTCCATCAATGGTTCTTTGGGAGATATGAAAATGGACCACACTTTTAATTGATGACTGTACATCTGCATTTAGCATCAGTAGAGGTAATATTTCTCAACGGTAGATGCTTTAAGATGTTTGGACATCAACTCCCAGAATTCCCCAGCCAGTGAATTGTGGGAGTTGAAGTCCACAAACTTCTTAAAGTTGCTAAGGTTGGGAAACAATCTTAGGACAGGGGTCTCCAAACTTGGCAATTTTAAGACTTGTGGATTTCAACTGCCAGAATTCCCAACATAGCTGGCTGGGGAATTCTTGGAGCTGAGATCCATAAATCTTAAAGTTGTTATAGGATATGTAGGACTGGCCCAGTTGTTCTTCCCAGTTAAGCTCAACTCTCATGATTTCACAGCATATGGCCAGATGCCACATTGACCTGAGGAGCAGCGGTTTCTGCTGCTGTCTGAGCCACCGTTAAGAGACCCGGGAGGTTATCACTTCCACAGTGCACAACAGGGATCAGCATCAGTTTAGCCATGGTTGGGATGGGGTCATCCATCCATCCCCCCCCCCCCCGTAATCTATGCAGTCAGAGGGAAATTCATGGAAAGAAGAAGGGAAGAGAGCTGCTAAGGCCATCTAGTCCTTGCCAGTGGTAAGGAGATGAACTTGTTCAGGTGACTCAGTTGACCAGGGAACATGTCTTCAATTGCCGTATTTTTTGGACTATAAGACACACCGGTGTATAAGATGCACCTAGATTTCGAAGAGGTAAGTAAGAAAAAAAAGGCTTTGTCCTCCTCGGCCCCCAGGAGCATTTTGCAGGCTTCAGCAGGGCTGGGGGAAGGCAAAAACAAGTGAAAAATTGGCCGTTTTTTTGCAAAAACGAGAACATTTTTGCCTTCCCCCACCCCTGCTGAAGCCTGCAGAGTGCTTCTGGGGTCTGAGGGAAGGGAAAAACGCCTCGGTTTTTGCAAAAAAAAAATGGCCTGTTTTTCACAAAAATGGGATGCGGGGGTGGGGCTTTGGGAAGCCAAAAATAGCTGCATGAGTAATATAAGAGGCACCAACATTTCCACACTCTCTGGGAGATATGAAAAGGGTGCGTCTTATACTCCGAAAAATACAGTACATGTAGTCCTCAACTTATAACCATTTATTTAGTGACCATTTGAAGTTTTGACAGCACAGAAAAAAAGAACATATGATGACGCTCACACTTTTGATGGTGACAGGCTTCCCATGATCATTTTGTGACTGGCATGGATTTATGACATTGCAGCAGGTCATGTGATTGTCATTTGCGACTTTCCCAGTACAGGTAGTCCTCGACCTACGATGACAAGTAACCCCAAAATTTCTGTTGTTAAGTGAAACATTTGTTAAGTGAGTTTTGCCCCATTTTGCGATCTATCTTGCCACAACTGTTAAGTGAATCATTGCACTTGTTAAGTTAGTAACCCAGTTATTACGGTAAGTCAGGGGTGTCCAAACTTGGGAACTTTAAGACTTGTGGACTTCAACTCCCAGAATTCCCCAACCAGTCTTAAAGTTCCCAAGTTTGGACACCCCTGCGGTAAGTGAACCTGGCTTCCACACTGACTTTGTCAAAAGGTCACAAAATGGGATCACGTGGCCATGGGACACTGCAACCGCCATAAGCATGAACCAGTTGCCAAGCAACTGAATTTTGATCATGTGACTGCAGGGATGCTACAAAGGTTGTAATTGTGAAAAACGGTGGTAAATCCCATTTTTCAGTGCCGTTGTAACTTTGAGCAGTGACTAAACGAACTGTTGTAAGTCGAGGACTATTTTGCTTCTGACAAGCAAAATCAATGGGGCAGGCTGGAGTGGCTGAACAGCTTCATGATGCACTTAACAACTGCAGTTATTTACTTAACAACGTGGCAAAAGAGGTTGTAAAATCGGGTGCAGCTCCCTTAACAACTGCCTTGTTTAGTGATGGACAGTCTGCTCCCAATTGTGGTCATAAGTTGAGGACTACCTATATATGAATGCAGATCCTGAATAAGGTCAAAACCCAGTAAATCTCCATTCCAGGAATGGTTTGGGAAACTGGGAAATTAGAAGCCAGTTGGGAAAGGGGCTGACGCTTGTTATGACTCTTGACAAGCCTCCATTAAGGTGGACGCTGTCAGCAAGCCAGGTTAATGTTTTGCATTTGTTTCTCCCTCCTGGGTTGTTTTCAGGCCCTTAAGGAAAAGAGATATGGAAGTGAGGGACTTGCACACTTCCATGTGCTCCTTCCTCTGTCATAAGGTTAGGGCCTCAGTTTCCTCATCTGCAGCCTTTGGTATAAATGTCCACTGGTCCCCCCCTCTTCCAGCTGCCTTCCTTGAAACAATTGCAGTGGAGGATCAAGCAAGCTCTAAATGACCCCCCCCCCCCCAATGCCCACCCTCAAGTAAGAGAATCTGAGATCCATCTTTCGGGTCTCCAAAAGAAGCATCAGTGTATCCTTCAACTGTATCCATAAATGAGGAATTATTCTTCCTTTTGAGATTCATTTAATATGTAAAAGAAATCAAACAAAGAATTCATAACCCAAAGGAACTGGAAGGGGAGAAAAACCTAATTACTTCTTCAGGGACAGCTTTTGGGGAGACAGGAGAAAAGGGCTGAACTTGCTGGTTGAAAAGAAAACTTCTCGGAAAAGGATTCAGAATTCCCCCCCCCCCCCCCATCCAGCTCTTGTCCTTCTGTCTCTGTCAATATCTATTAATTTACTTCTGAGAATTTGGCAGCTCCACAAGGCGCTCCGGAGGGAGTTTCCAGTGAATTTAAGCTCACTGTCAGCAAAATAACTAAGGATGGCTACAGAATCTATTTGGGGGGGGGGGAGAGGAAATGGTCCAACACAATCTATTAAAATGTCATCATCGTCATCTATGCATAATCCACTAATGTGCTAACTGGAAAAAAAATCACAGCTGGGACATAAATGTGGGAACAATGAGAATGTTTGGTAGGAAAGAAAGAAAGAGTCAAAAGAAACTCAAATTCAACTTGAAAGCCAAGAATGTGATCAGGGCCGACCAACAGAGTGATTTTCTCTTATCACACAAGAGGTCCTTCTTTTGCTCAGTCGAGGATCAGAAAACGCTGCTGGTGGCAGGATGGGTAACCAAGCCAACGTTTACAACTTAGCTCCCTCTGTGGTTGGAGCACCTGGGAGGAGTTCTCCATTTGGGACCATCTCTGAACCCAACATCTTGTCTTTCCCCGAATCCAGTCGCTCCTTCTTGAGCTGAGATTGATGGATGAAGGGAACGAACGCAAGAATGAGACCTCCAATTATTGGAGGAACTCCGGCAAAGTAGAAGGCAAGCTGGTAATTTCCAAAATGGTCATGAAGGAATCCTGAAAAAGAAGAAGAGCAGGTAACCTATAATGGAAAGTGAAGTTGGGGAGGGCTTCTGTCCTTGAGCTATGGAATCTTAGCAACTTCATTACTGTTTTTAATGCCCAAGGATAAAGACACAGAGGGAAAAGAGAAAGAATTCTGGACTTCAATAATTATTTGGATTTAAAATTTGAACTGAGAAACAGAATAACAGAGTGGGAAGGGACCTTGGAGGTCTTCTAGTCCAACTCCCTGATCAAGAAGGAGACCCTTACAGAATTACAGAATAACAGAGTTGGAAGGGACCTTGGAGGTCTTCTAGTCCAACCCCCTGCTTAGGCAGAAAACCCTACACCACTTCAGACAAAGGGTTATCCAACTTAAAAACTTCCAGCGTTGGGGCATTCACAATCTCTGGAGGCAAGTTGTCCCACTGATTAATTGTTCTCACTGTCAGGAAATTCCTCCTTAGTTCTAGGTTGCTTCTCTCCTTGATTAGTTTCCACCCATTGCTTCTTGTGGAAATTAATCAAGGAGAGAAGCAACCTAGAAGTACAGAGGAATTTCCTGACAATCAGAACAATTCATCAGTGGAACAAACGGCTTCCAGAAGTTGTGGGAGCTCCAGCACTGGAAGAACCAGGATTCTGCCTTCGTGGCAGTTCTCAGCTGCAAACACCAAGCTAAAAGGATGTTGGCCAGATCAAGTAAGAACCTTGATCTATGGAGATTCTCCGTCATCCAGGTCATGGTTGTCCCAAAGGTGCTTTTCCAAAAGGCAACTGGACTTGGTTCAGTTCTGACTGATGGGTGAAAATGGAAGGACTGATATCCGTTTGCCCTCTCTCTGAGAGTGGTTGAGGCACCTGGAGGTTTCTCTGGGCCCTCAGAGTCACCAGAATAACGGAAGCCTCCTTGGAAGTGCTGTAAGAGCAGCTCTTTCCACCCTTTTGACTTCTGACTTGTGCTGCTCAATTACAACAATCCTCTTGATCAGGTCATGCATCAACTGGCTTAGCTGGCTGAGGGATGGAAGTTGTAGTCCCACATATAGGAAAGGCTGGTCAAGGGGCATTTCATGACCTCCAGGGTGGGTTCCGGCAGGCACTACGGCCAGTTCGCTTGTGTGCATGCTGCGTGCACATGCTCAGTATAATTAAAATTGTTTTGCGCATACGCAGAACCCCCCCCCCAAAAGATGGCGGCACCTATGGCGGCCCCTGGAGAACTGGTTCGGGGGCATGGCAGGCCAGGTTCCCTGCCAGTTTCAGCGGCCCAGGCTGCCAAGCGGTTCAGCCAAACTGGTCCGAAGTGGTATGACTATTTTCTGGTCTTCACAGCTCAATGGCTCTGCTCTTAAGACTTCCTCATTCTTCCTGTAAGGGCTGAAGATGCCAAGATGGGGAAAAAGGCCAGACATAAGAATGTCAAGCTAGGAAAAGAGCAGCTAAGGACCCATCGATTCAGAAAGGTGAAAGAAAAAGACCTAGGATTTAAACCTTGGGCCTCACACACGTACCCAGAGAGCTTAATCCCTGTATTCGCTTCTGTCTTATTTACAATAAAAGCAACTTATCTGACAGGGCTCTATGACCCTTGAAGTTTCTACAGTGAGCCCCAGGTGACAGGCCAGGTTTCAGAAGAAAGGAAAAGTATTGGTGGTTCTGATGTAAAATCTGACAGATGGTGACCATTTGCCTTCAACTCCTTACTCCGTGACCCTTTTGCAAAATATGCCCCCATTTTAATTGGAGGCATTCTGAACCAAATGATTTTTTTTAAATTGTTCATAGCATTGAGGAGTTCTGAGCCTTGAATTCAATGTAAAGTCTTTCAATGTAGCTTTTAATGGGCTTTAATAAAAATGTTACTTATTCCAAATTCAGATGACCGGTTGGGGAGGAGGCAGTCTGATTTTTAAAGAGTACACATTATTCCTAGAAGAAGAGGTACAACTGGCCAAGAACTTTCCAGCTGCAGCACTTCTTCTGTAAAATCTTTTGATCTTTTTAATCTGGGACAACGGGACTTTATTGAGCAACATTTGGCTATTTTCTAAGCAGTAAATTAATCTGGGCTGCTGATAGTTGCCAAATTAAATATATATATCTATATATCTCAAACACTTCAAAATCCAGCCAGAATTTACCCAGTGGCCAACAACATTACTTATTACCACACTATAGAGGGTTTTATTATACAAGTTGAAGCACAAAGAATTTGATGGAGGTTAGTGTTAGTCTGAGAGAGGAATAATTAGTTTATTTAATAATTGATAACTACTTCTGTTGGCTGGTGGGGTGATGCATTCCAAGCTCACTTTTAGATGTTTTGCTAACAATTATAAATTACTAGGAATTGAGGGGTCCTTGATGCTCTCTGAGCTTGCTTCTTTTCTTGCAGGCATTCCATTACCCTGACTAGGTAACATCATCAGTGCTAGTAAGGAGTGGGGTTTGCTGTCAGTTTATATTCTGGTATCTTCTGGAGAAGGAAAGCTTTGGTGACAACTAATTTTGACAAATGAAAATGCAGTCAAATTAAGTTTTCTTCCAGCCTCTCCAACCCCCCCCCCCCAATATGGCTACTTCAAAATGAAAAGGAGCACCCAGACCCCCAGACCGCATTTCCTGCTTCTTCTTGCAACTAAGAACCTGTGAAATAGGTCTATTAGCTCACAGCATCTCATCAACTTCCTTAAGTATGGAGAAATCCCAGAGAACCTGGCCTATGTGGAGGAAGCGATTGAGAAGAAAGTATTTTGGTATACTGGCTCAATCTGGCTATCACACCAAACTGTCACCAAGAACATTTGTCTAGGATTAACATCTGAAATCACAGTATGCTGAGAACTGGTTTGCGTGGTGATAAGCCAAATGAAGCAATGGCAATAGCACTTAGACTTGTATACCACTTCACAGTGCTTGACAGCCCTCTCTAAACTGTTTACAGAGTCAGCATCCTGCCCCCAACAATCTGGCTCCTTATTTTACTGACTTGGGAGATGGATGGCAAGTCCTGGATTAAAGATGAGAGCCAACTATGACGTTGTCCCTCCTCTGCCAACTCTTTATATCTTGCTTGGATAAGGACTTTTTAGACGCGTTGGAAACATCTTCCTGCCCAAATCATCAAGCTAGAAAATCCTCTCACCTGCAATTGGTGGGCCAGCTGACATGGGGATGGCCATGAGTCCCAGGAGATAGCCAATGGCTTGAGAAGCCTCCATGGGCCCAACCAGCTCAAAGGCAATGGGGGCCATAATGGTGATGAAGAGTCCATCACAGAGTCCAAGGAAGAGGCAGACGACAATCACCCCCCAAAATGCTTGGCACTGTAACAACATCATGCACATGACGCCCAAGATGATGAAGGACGCAACCTGAGGAGTCAAAACAAGGAAGCTGTTTAGGCAACAAGACAAACGAGGAGGAATTCCCTAAGCAAGGGGCTGAGGGCATCAGTGAGTGGCTCACTTTATAAGTGATGAGGGGAAGTGACTTCTCTCTCTCTCTCTCTCTCTCTCTCTCTCTCTATCTCTCCCCCTCCCTCTCTCCCTCATGCAAGTATTCAAGCTCACTCAAGATTTCTGACATCTCATCCCTGAGATTTCATGTGAAAATGCAACGTTCTACTCATTCTTGCTTGAGAATGTATAGGTTTCTGGTACTCTCACCTGCCATCTCACCACATTTTGACATCTTCGCCTGAAATCACTGAAATCTCACCATTTCATCCATATTCATTTTTAAACTGAACCCTGACATTCTGCAAATGCTACTTCAGGTTGTTGCAGAAATCTTACCATCTTTGATTAAACAAACAAATAAAATGTCTTCCCCATCTCTGGTTAAGGAGGACAAATGGCTTCAGCTATATCCACAGATTATGTTTAGAGAGCCTGGTCCACTTTCCAGACTTTCTAATCTGGTGGGGGGGGGGGGAAGCAGGATTCCCCAAATCTTTTCTTGGATGCTCAATTCTCCATGAAAGTTGGCTGGGCAACCAATAGGTTGAAAACTCACTTTGAGTCTTAGATGTGTGTGGCTAAGCCAAGAAGTTTAAACTTCTTTGTAAGGATATAAATATTGTCTTCCACTTTGGTTTAGTTAGGTCTTTCATTCCTAAGCCCCTGAACATTCTTCCCATGTCCACATTTTCTCTTCTGCTTTTCCCAAAGGTCGTCTCCTTGGTAGCAAATTAGCCAGGGCGCTTAAGATTTGACAACTGGAGTACTTTGGTTTCATGTCTGAGGCCCCAAGGCCTTCAAAGACAATGCGCTCTAGATATCTGAGGTGCACAGATAAGGTACTAAGTTTCAAAGAAGGTGAAGTTTTTGGAAGCAATCGAGGAGAAAGTTGGAAGGTGACAGCAACTCTTCTGCCATCCCCTTGCTCTTAGCAAAGTGCTTGTGTTGTTTGCTAACCCCATTATAGAGATTCTTAAAGAGTTGTTTCCATCCATTAAATATCTTTTCCTCTATTTAGATCATCTCAAATATCTGTTGTGCTTCCAACTTTGCAACATATTCTCCTTGGCAATGAACGGAAGGTGAGTACTAGGCCAAGGCTAGAGTTTTGGAAGGCTAATTTTTCCCTTCAGATTTTTATAATGATCACAAATAGCTTATTTCTACTGTTTTTTTTAATGAATTACATAAAATAAGCTGCTTCTTCCAGCCAACAGGAAAACCTCCCAGTATGGATAGGCTGCAGAACTTCCCAAACTCAGATCTGACTTTGGGAGTTGAGGCTGCACAAGTCCTCAACGATCTGAATGAAAGATGGCTTGGAATAAGACCATTTTTGTTGGACCTGTAGAAATATTGTGGGATCAAATCAGAGGTGGGATTCAGCCAGTTCTGACAGGTTCTGGAGAACCAGTAGCAGAAATTTTGAGTAGTTTGGAGAACCGGCAAATAGGCTGGCCCCACCCCCGCTGCCTCCCAGCTGATCTCCTTTTGTTGACCTGAACAGGAGAACGGAGCTGGAAAGCAGGTGAGTGGGGTGGGGAGGGAATGGGGACTTTGCAGTAACTTTCCCCTGCCATGTCTACAAAGCCACGCTCACAAAGCCACGCCCACAGAACCAGTAGTAAAAAAAATTTGAATCCCACCACTGGATCGAATGTTGATATGCGTTCCTAAATTGGCTGAAGAGCTACATAATCCTGCTTTTTCCTTCCATTTAATCATGTCTGATTCTTGGAGCCTGCCTGGACAAGCTCTTGCCGTATTCTTGTCAAGGCTTTTCAAATATGGATCATCTTTGCCTCCTTCCTAGGGCTGAGAGCGGGACTGACCCAAGACCACCCAACTGTCCCTCTACCTAGGACTGGGCTAGAATGTGTAAGTAGACCAGCACCTTAACCAAACACCCAACTGGTTCTTATACAGCACTGTATGCTCAGCTTAATTAAGTTCCTTTGCTAATGTTATTTGGTTATTCATGATAGAATGGACAGTATAAATGGGAAATTGTGGGAAGCAGCCAATTTGAAGAAGTTCTCTTTTTCTATGTACCCACATCAAAAACAATGCAGTGTTTCTGAGCATTAAAAGGACCTTCTGGTCACCATGCTGGTCATCACAGCTGCTTTTATTGCCTTCCTGCCTTCCTTTTCTCTGAGAGTTCAAGAAGACGTAGATGAAGGGAATATCTCTCTAATTTTACCGCTGCAAGAGTCTCGTGAGGTGGGTTGAGTAGATAGTCATCCAAGGAGGTCTATTATGACTGTAGGCTAGGCCCAGCATCTCAATCTCTGCATCTCTGCATTGCCTTTTGAATGAATAATAAATGAGCCATTTCTACTCTGACTGATTGATATGAAGACTTGCCTATTGGACAATCCAACAGTCAATCTTTTCTCTCCTTCTATGCCAGTGAGAAAACAGGCTACCAAAGTAATATTACTACAATATTGGGCAATATGGAGATTCCAAGTAGATTGTGTATGCTTATGCACATATTTTATTATTTATTTATTTGTAACATTTATTGGCTGGCCACCTTACCACTCTGAATCAACATGTATGACTATGACAAATGTATAGTTGCACTTTTGCCTCACTACACATTTTTAATAAGACTTTTAGTTGAAGTCTAAGACTTTCGCAGGATCTTGTCAAGATTGATTCGCACTTTCACCTACATTTTTCCTTCACTCACAGCTTGACAATAAGAGGGAGGGAGGGTGGATGGATGGAGTACAAAGGAGTGAGAAAGCTATTCAAGCATCCATCAGCACCTAGGACATTGCCGGCATCCCAAGGACACACCGAGCAGATGTCCCAGTGTGGCCAGTGTTCCTGTAACAAAATGAACAGAAGTTATTGGTGGACGTAATGGACTGTGGGTGGCCCATGGGAAGAGGGAGAGTGAACTATGCTTGCTTTGGTGCAAGAAATCCAGAGCTGGTTTTGCTTCTTCTGTGCTAATGTGGTTTATTCAGTAAAGTTTTATACTCTTAGTAAAATAGTGTCTCAAAAGTTCTATTTTCTGGATTCACCAACTGGACAGGTCCTTCTTCAAGCGAAATTGCAAAAGAATTCTAAAATAATTTTTAAAAACTAGATTCAGGAAAGGGAGAGGAGAAAGGAAAGTGAAGGCAATCCAAGGCATATCTTTGGTGTCCTGGAGGCTGGCCATTTTAGCAAGACGATAATGTTAATATTCTCTTCTGGCACATTAATCTTTCCAAAAGAATATTTATTTTGTTTCTGTTCCTTTGAGTTCAGAGGCCCATGAGGAAAAAAAGAGAACTTCATTTCATTTCCCAGCAGGCAATGAACTAATCAAGAGAACTTTCTGTAACTATAAAGTTCTGACTCTGTTTCCCGACCTTAACCTACACATTTTAAGATGTGTAGACTTTGCAGAATACCCCAACCAGGAATGGCTGGGGTATTCTGGGAGTTGAAGTCCACATGACTTAACATGGGTAAGGTTGAGAAACCCTGCTCTATAACCTAAACACTATGGTGACAGTTGTTTGCTCAAACTTTAAAAGAAAGCATGTGCTATGTCTCCACAGAAATCGGGCATAAGAACCTTAGAGAGAGAAGAAAACATACAAATGCAATCAGAAGCCACTTCTTAACATCTTGCATTTTTTCTTTTCTTTTTTCTATTTCTGTATTTTTCCTTTTATTTCTTTACTACGTATTCACTACCCCTTTTCCTTTCTTTCTCCTTTAAATATTGTTTTTATCTTGCAAAAACATCTTTAATAAAAATAGATAAATCAGGACATAAGAGAAGAAAGGGACACTTAGAGAAAATTTAAGCTGTGTTTTCTTTGACCTTCAATGAAGCAAATTTGTGTTCTGTAGAAGGATTCCAGAACAGAGTGAGCTTACATTTTCGGCCTTTTTGAAAATGTATCTTTTAAATTTAAAAAATAATTGAACATACCCATAAGTATGACTCTGTATTTCATCAGAAAACCTTCTTGGCTACACAATTTCCACATGTCAGAGTAAAATATACAGGAGAAAGCAATAGCAACAGCACTTACACTTATATACTGCTCCATAGTGCTTTATAGCCCTCTGAGCAATTTACAAATGTCAGCATATTGCCCCCCAACAATCTGGGTCCTCATTTTACTGACCTCAGAAGGATGGAAGGTGGAGTCAAACCTTGAGCCGGTCAGGATCGAACTCCTGACAGTGGGCAGATTTAGCCTGCAATACTGTGTTCTAACCACTGTGTCACTACAGTTCCTGAAAGCAATACACTATAGCAGTGTTTTTTCAATCTTCAAACGTTTTTCAACCTTCAAATGGAAATCCAAACATCAACCTTTAAGACATTTGGATTTCCACTCCCAGAATTCCCAGAATTCATCTGCCGATTTTGTTTAATTAACTGCAAAGAGGCAGCTGGATTGAAGTCTTGCAGAGATGCTCTATTTTTCTGTCTGTGGGCATCGAAGCATCTTTAGATCATGGCACAACCCTAAGGCAGAACTTAAAAAATGCCGCATTGACAAAGTTCTGCTCCATGAAAAATGGAATCTTCTTAAACAGAATAACAGACTTGGAAAGAAATTTGGAGGTCTTCTATTCCAACCCTTTGCTCAAATATTTCAGACAAATGGCTGTCCAATCTCAATACAATACAATAGCAGAGTTGGAAGGGACCTTGGAGGTCTTCTAGTCCAACTCCCTGCCTAGGCAGGAAACCCTATACTGTTTCAGACAAATGGCTATCCAACATCTTCTTAAAGACTTCCAGTGTTGGGGCATTCACGACTTCTGGAAGCAACTTCTGTTCCACTGATTAATTGTTTTAACTGTCAGGAAATTTCTCCTCAGTTCTAAGTTGCTTCTCTCCTTGATTAGTTTCCACCCATTGCTTCTTGTTCTACCTTCAGGTGCTTTTGAGAATAGTTTGACTCCCTCTTCTTTGGGGCAACCCCTGAGATATTGGAAGACTGCTATCCTGTCTCCCCTAGTCTTTCCTTTCATTAGACTAAGCATATCCAATTCCTTCAACCGTTCTTCATGTTTTCCCTCCAGCCCCCTCATCTTAAGTCATTTCCCCCAACAACACCTGTAGACGGTGGAGAATGTCTCATACAGAGATGAAAAAATCTGGAGGAAGTGCAAAGTAATCAATAAACGGGAATTTGAAATAAGCACTTATCTCTTACCTGCAAATATATTTTCTTCAATCCAGGGATGAGATCACCAATGGGCCCGGAGGCCAGCCGTCCAATTCCTGATGTTGCTCCTATGCAAACAAGCACAATCCAGGACTTTTCCTTTTCTTTGAATTGCTCTTCTACGAACTTCACCTGGAAAAGTGGAAAAGAGGCATCATCAGTCTTGCATTTCTTCTAACTAGCTTCAGAGTTGCTGGTTCCAAATTGGTAGATCCAGTGTGCATCTTGATAAAAAGTGACATTTACACATTGTTCTGGTTCTGTGTCATTTCACAAAAAAAGTTGGACATGCACAAAAAGGGGTTGATAACCCATGATTTGTGGTCTCCCCTTTGTATATTTTGGAGTGGTATGAATTTTAGGCCTGCTTTGTATTCCTTAAAGCAGGAGTCTCCAACCTTGGCAACTTTAAGACTTGTGGACTTTAACTCCCAGAATTCCTCAGCCAAGCTGGCTCAGGATTTCTGGGAGTTGAAGTCCACAAGTCTTAAAGTTGCCAAGGTTGGAGACCCCTGCCTTAAAGGTTTCCAAACTGAGCTCAGATTTCCATGGGGGTAGTTGAGGGGGTAATGGATAAAAGTCTAAGGCAGTGTTTCCTCAGCATTGCAACTTTAAGACATATGGACTTCAACTCCCAGAATTCCCCAGCCAGCATGGGGAATGGCTGTTGTCATTTGGAAGGGCTCAGGAATAGATGCGGACCTTCTGGAACATGGTCCTTTCATCCAAACGCCAGGTTGTCTGTGCCCCTTTTGGTCTTTTGTAAGGCCCTGAAGACCCCCTTTGGGTGTGTGGATAAGCCTACAATATCGTGGCTAAATTAACCGTTGTGTGATTTTTCTCAGCTGCTATAAATGCTATTTTTGATTTTTGTTTTGTTGCTTTCATCTCACTTTTAAGGATTGCATTGAAGACGGGCAGCCATATAAACT
This sequence comes from Natrix helvetica, assembly GCF_964273705.1. Lineage (NCBI taxonomy): Eukaryota > Metazoa > Chordata > Lepidosauria > Squamata > Natricidae > Natrix > Natrix helvetica. The sequence continues at coordinate 1,975,274 of NC_138562.1, read as the reverse complement.
GAATGAATAAGTACAGGTAGTCCTCGACGTACGACCACAATTGAATCCAACATGTCTGTTGCTAAGTGCGACATTGGTTAAGTGAATTTTGACCCACTTTATGATCTTTCTTGCCACAGTTGTTAAGCGAATCACTGCAATTGTTAAGTTACTGACACAGTTGTTAAGTGAATCTGGCTTCCCCATTGACTTTGCTTGTCAGAAGGTCACAAAAGGGGATCACGTGACCCTGGGACACTGCGACCGTCATAAATGTGAATCAGTTGACAAGCATCTGCATTTTGATCAGGTGACCATGGGGATGCTGCAACGGTCATAAGTGTGAAAACGGTCATAAGTCACTTTTTTCAGTGCCATTGCAACTTTGAACGGTCGCTAACTAAAGTGTTGGGAGTTTGAGGACTAGCTGTAAATATTAGAAGACAACTTCAGACAAGGCTAAGATCATTTGAAGTGGGTGTCTATTAGTCCATAAGGGCAGAGAGTGCTGGACTTCCTCAGTAGAAGACCGCCAGCCCTGGGAGCGGCTGCAGAAGAAGGGACAGTTTGCTCCCACAGAGAGCACACCTGTGGTGCTGCTCCCTTAAAAGACCATCCCCATCCCTTTGGGACCCTCTCTGGATTCTTAGTCCGCTCTCCCTTCTGACATTGTCCCCTTCTCTCCCATAGGACGAGGAGCAAGCCCACCTCCCTTCTCCTCTCCATCTCACCAGATGCATGTAAGGGACAAAGTATCCCAGGATGGCAGTAGCTATGCCAAAAGCCCAAACTCGGTACGTCTTTCTTCGGAAGACTCGCAAGTTGAAATATTTCCGCATCTGTGACATGCATTGCTGCCTCCAGCTCCGGGTGTCTAGTTTGATCTCCCTATCTCGAGGACTTGAGACCGAGGGCAACATCGGGCGGAAGGTCAGCGACAAGAAGATCTGGACCAGCAGGAAGGCGCTCAGCATCTGGAAAGTGCGAGGGAGGCCAAGGGCCTTCCCCACGATTTTCAGGAGGAACGGGAGACCCATGGAGAAGAGGCAGCTGCCGGTCGTCACCAGTCCGTTGGCCAGACCGAGGCGTCGCTTGAAGTAGTGGCCCAGAATGACCAGGGATGGGTGGAAGGCGAAGGAGCTGCCACAACCAAAGAGGATTCCGTAGGTGAAGTAGCGGACCTCCAGGGACCTGTGGAAAAGAGAGGGCCACAATAGGGTTTGGTAAGAAATCCCACAGTGACTCTTCAGCGTTTTATCATTTAGAATGCAAAATTGGAGCAACAGAAGACTTAACAGAAGACTCTAGAAAGAGTGCAACAAAGATGATTTGAGGACTGGAAGTTAAAACATATGAAACCAGGGACGTGCGGTCAGGGGAGGCAGAGCCTCACCTTTCATCATGAAATAATAATATATAATAATAATATCCACGAGGGAGTTTCATATATATAAGAGGAAGAGGAGGGAGGAGGAGGAGCGTGCGCAGGGTGGTGCCAGCTGGGCAACTGGCGGAGGCAGGAGTGTTCTCGGAAGTGCCAATAACCTTCCTGCCTCCACTGTACTTTGCACGCTCCTCGCGACTGCAATAGACGTCCAGAAGTGGCAGGGGCTTGATGACGTCACTGCACCTGCCATGCGCGGATGGATGGAGGTAGCCAGAGTGGCGCCGAGGCAGTCCGGCGGACGAGCGACCGAAGATCAGGCTGCCTGATCCTCCATCGCTCGCTCGCTCGCTCTTTTGTCCGCCCGGACCCTTAGGCGCCACTCTGGTTACCTCCGTCCGGCCGCGCCCAGCAGCGACGTCGGCGATGTCATCAAGACGAAGTGGCTTGGAGGCAAAGTGCTTTTCTGTGCTTTTCTGTGCGTCTGGTGTTTAGGTAGATAGCTGGATGTCCTAAACGCCAGATGCACAGAAAAGCACTGAAAAGCAGCTGCTGTTGGGGATCGCAGAGTGCGAGCCGGCGGAGCGCGCTCAGGAAGGCGGGGAATGGGATCACATGTGCTGGTGGAGGAGGCAGCCTCAGCCTCCAGCACACGTGGTCCCATTCCCCGCCTTCCTGATGACATCACCAGCCTCACCAGCCATAAACCTCATCGCACGTCACTGTATGAAACAGTAACTGGGAATGTCTCGTTTAACAGGGGGGGGGAGACATGACAGCAGAGTCCCAATACTTGAGGGGCTGCCGCAGAGAAGAGGGAGCCAGTGTATTATCCAGAGCACCTGAAGGCAGGAGAAAAAGTAATGGATGGAAAATAAACAAGGAGAGATCCAACCTAGAAATACAGAGAAATTGCCTGACAGAACAATTAACCAGTGGAATGTCTTCCCTTCAGAAGTTGCGGGTGCTTCATCACTGGAGGTTTTTAAGAAGAGACTGGGCAGCCATTTCTCTGGAATGGTGTAAGGTTTCCTGCTTAAGCAGCAGGTTGGACTGGAAGACTTCCAAAGTACCTTCCAGCTCTGTTATTATTATGTTATTTTATTTTATTTGGTGTTTTGCTATGTTGCTCCAGTTGTCCGTCTCTTCATCTTGTAGGAAGTGTCCCAGTGGACATGTGTAATTGTAGGACCATTATCCTGTCATCATCCAACTACGTTACTCTACTCTACTCTGCAGGTAGTTGGTTGCTGGCTTAAGCTGTGCCATAGAAACACAGGAAAAGAAGAAGAGATCCCTTATTGGGTGGTGATTAGACATGTGCAAAAAGATGGGACCATGATAGAAAAGGGCATTGTTTGTTTATTTATTAGAAGTTTTTAATTCCCACCTTTATTACTTTATGAGTATCTCAAGGTAGCGAACAAACCTAATACTCCTGCTATGTTTTTCCCACAAAGTGTGAGGCGGGTTGGGCTGAGAGAAAGTGACTGGCCCAATGTCACCCATCTGGCTTTTGTGCCTGAAGTGGGACTTGAACTCACAGTCTCCTGGTTGCTAAGCCAGCCCTTTTATCACTACACCAAACTGGCTCTTTTGATTTTGGCTGTTTTCTCTTTTGTGCTTTTAAAATGCTTTTTAAAGTCTCTGTTTTCCTGATGCACAATTTCACCTGCTTTTTGTAAAATATACAAATGTAAATAAATAGCAGTATTTCCCAAGGCTAGGAGATATATCTGTCAATTTTAAATGCTCTGTGATTTAAACCACTTTGATTAATAACATCAACACTGAGAACCATGGACAGTGAGAAGGTGAGAGGAAAAAGTATTGGAAATTTATGCTTCAACAATTAAGGCACATGGACTTTGGCGATAAATCTATAAATATGTTCAAGGCAATATACACTAAGCAGGAGGTTAAAGTGATCGTGAATGGCAAGGTGACTTAAACTTTCACAATCCAAAAAGGCACAAGGCAAGGCTGCCCATTATCTCCACAAGCAAATCAAAGGACTGGAAATTAAAAGAGAAAAGTATAAATTACAAGCATTTGCAGACGATCTAGTTTTTATTTTAGAGGAACCACTAAAAGCAGGCCCGAGACATATAGAGAAAGTGGAGGAATACGGGGAAGTAGCCGGACTAAAACAAGGAAAAAACCAAAATGATAGTCAACAATATGACAAATAAACAGGAGGATGAACTAATAAAGGGAATGAACATCCAGATAGTGAAAAGGTGAAATATCTACAAATTTATTTAACAGCAAGGTGTATAACAATTAAAGAGGACAACTACACAAAACTAACAAACCAAATTAAGTTGGACATGGAGAGATGGAAATATCTGCAACTTTCTTTAGTGAGCAGAATAGCTGCAATAAAAATGAGCATTCTATCGAAGATACTCTTTTTATTTCAAAATATAGCCATAAAATTAGAGAAAAAATATTTCCAGGAATAAAATAATGTTGAAGTCTATATGGCAAGGAAAAAAACTGAGAATTAAATTGAAATTATTGCAAGAATCAAAAGGGAAGGGAGGGCTTCGTCTGCCTGATGGAATTGTACCATCAAGATGCTGTACTCACATGGGTAAAAGAGTGGATAGCTTTACGGCATAGGAGATTATTACTATTGGAGGGTCAGGATATGCAACTAGGGTGGGATTTCTTTGGTACCGGAGAAGCACAGCACATCCATACTTTCAAAGGCTTTACATAAGAAATGCATTATTAGCAGTGTGGAATAAACTCAAACAACAAAATCATATAAAAATACTAGTCTGGCTCTCCACCTTAGAAGCATTGATACACCCAAGCCTTATAAATATGGAAATAAATGTTTCATATAAGGATATATTAAACGAGAAGGGTGAATTGAAAACCAGATTAGAATCAAAGAACAAGAGGTGGAATTGGAGTAGTGGTCATACCTGCAAATGCAATCATGTTATGTGAAGGATGTGAAAGTATGGGGTATCTATAGAGAACTAATGAAATTAGATAAATTATTAGTGGGGACTTTCAGAAAAGGAGATAATAAGGAAGATATGAGTATGCGCAGAAATGGATAGACTAACATTAGAATTAAAAAACAAAGGAGAGACAGAATATTATGACACATAGAACAGATTTTATCAGTGGCTGGAAGCACGAGGTTGGAGTTGGAGCATGAAAAAATTAGGCTAAGTAGACCTGGAATGAGATATTATATATGTATTAGAATGAATTCGTTGGTCAAAAATAATTGTACAAGACTAGCACTGTATAAGTAGTATATAGGTTATTTGTCTTTCAATTTGGATTCTATGGGGGAATGAAACGCCAGGACAATCACACTATGTTCAATATAATATGTAAATAATAAAAATGTTTTTTTTTTTAAAAAAAGAGGAAAAAGTATAATTCCATTCAGATGGACAGAGTGATTTGTAGTTGAATCTCTGTAAAAAAAAACTTGTGTCTTTCTATGTTGTGTGAACATGATGTCAGGTTATGTCGCAATATCATTTATACATCATCTCACATGAATAGAGCTAATGTGGCCTGTTAACCTGGTTGAGGGTATGGTGGAAAACCAATATAATGTTCTTTTTTATAAGAAGTTCAGCAGAGGAAGGAATTACACATAGTCCTTGCTTACTGACGAGGAGGTTGTCAGGTTCGGAAAGAGGATTTTCAAAACCCACCAAAGGAAAACCACTGAGTGTGTAATTCTTGAAGTCAGTAACTTGTAGGGGTCTCTCCATGCTTTTGAGTCTCTTCTGAAGAAGCTCTCTCTGCTTTTCTTATGCCATCTGCCTGCCTTAAACCTCACCGAATTTGATGGGACAATTGCTGCCACCACTGAATAAGCCTGTGGTGCAGGGGTTTTAAATAGAATCTGAAATTAATACCAAACCACTGCTATGTTTACACAATCCCTCAACTGCAAATAATTTGAACTGAGTTGTTGGCTCTAAAAATTAGCCCAATTAGGGAGGATTGCACAAACATTGCACCATTTTAAAAACAGAATAACAAGATTATTAACATTTATTTTCATATTTTTCCAGGAAATTCTTCAGTTGAGTAACTAGGCTATGATTTATTTTAAGTCTGAATAATTTTAACTGTGCTTGAGGAAAGTTGTGAAAAGTCCAAAGAACAGCCAAGGACAAAGCTAGAGATGTTTCAAAGGGATAAGAATGAACAGGAGAGGAAACCAATGTTTTGAACCAGAGCCATGTACTGCATAGGAGAAGATAATGTGAGATAAATGTATTCTTCTCCCAAAAAAACTTTGCTTAATATCCTGATATTTAGAGCACATAGCCAAATCAAGTCAACAAATATAATTTGTCTTCATTCCAATTTATAAGAAAACACAAATCTCCTTTCTTTAAAAAGAAAGCATTTTATTAATGGTGTCAATTTGGAATAGCATTTCTTTTAAAAGCTAAACAATCTGGATGAAAACATTTTGGACAGCCCAGTGAGTGCAATAAATCAGAGAGAGCCAAGCAATTCAAAAGAGAATAAGTTGGCTTGAGCCAAATTTGCTGGTAGTCCAATGATCTCCCCAGTTTTCAAATCGACAAACATCCTTTCCAAGGGATAAAGATTTCTAGCCGGGCCTTTCTGTGCCTTGGACAGGCAGATATCTGGAGCTTCTGCCATCTAGGACTCTCTTAGCTGGGCTAAAAAATGCAGATGACTGCTTGTGAAGGAACGTCGGCCTGGTGCTGGAAGGCATGAGGCGCAAAGGAAGGACTCAGGGGTGGCTGAGGGAAACGATGCAGGGTTCTGTTATTCTACCCTGCAACGAGAAGAGCCTTCCAGGAATCCTTGCTGTTGCCTCTTTCTTGACCTGGCTGGCCTGAGGGGGCTGATATCAGGAAAGGGCAGCCAAGGGAACCTCCTGGGGATTTCTGTAGGCCAGCCATGGTTGCCTGATCCCCATCCCCAGCCAGAGCAGGCCAGCTGGAGGCCAGAGGGTGCACCTGACCTTTTAGTGGTATGGCAGGAGCAAAAAGGGAAGCTTATGAGGGGGGAGGAAGATGATGCACCTTGAATGGCAGGGCAGGAGCCACTGAGAAATAAATAAATGAAGAAATAAAGCGAGAGAGGGAGGAAGGAAAAAAGGAAGGATAAAGAAAATGAAGAGAATGTAGGAAGAAAGAGGGGAAGGGAGGGAGGAAGCATAAGGGAAATGGGAAAGACAGGGAAGGATGGATGGATAAAGAAAATGAGGACAGGGAATGTAGAAGAAAGAGGGGGAGTAGGGAGGAAGCATAAAGGAAATGAGAAAGACAGGGAGGGAGGGAGAGAGGGAAGGAAGGAAGGAAGGAAGGGCAGAAATAATAGGAAGGAGGGAATGGGGGGAGCCATGGTTTTGGAGCTGAGGTGGTCCTGGTGTGGAGAATGTCCCCTTTCAGAAATCCCGGGGGTTGTTGTTCAGTTAGGACATCATGCTGACATTTTATAGAGCTCATCTGTTTATTGACAATGGTGTCCTTCATGAGCACCAAGCCTGGGAGGTGTCTAAGTTTTGTACCCTCTGCCTGGGGGGGGGGGGGAGATGGGGCTTGCTTTGGTTGGAGGGTTCAGAGATTGGAAGAGCCCTTCAGATCTTTTCTGGTGAGCCTTTCGGGGCCCCCCACCCTCCACTTCAGAACCTTACTTGGTGAAGGAACTGGAGAGGAGGCCAATGAAAGCTATGGCGGCTCCCGAGGCAGCAGTGGTCCGGCATCCGATCCGATCGGTGAAGATGCTGACGATGGGAGAGCAGAAGAAGACCATCCCCATGCCGATGGATCCAACCAAGGCTGCAGGAGGAGAAAAGAAAGGAAAGGGGTGTCAGCAATGGTGGTCACCCCACGGAATGGGTCAGGAAGTCAGGGAGAAGCCCAGCATGGCTGGTGGCTTGGAGAAGGAAAGCACGCTGGAACGGGGTCCCCTCCTTGGAATCTCCACCTGTAAGGTAGTCTATGTTGAGAAAGTGGCCCCGAGGCCCTCCTAGGCCTTTTCCATGGCTGGGAGTAGACTCAAACCCGAGTCCCGTTTGTCAAGAGTCCAAGTCTTTTTTTATTTACCGTATTTTTCAGAGTATAAGATGCACCGGAGTATAAGACACACCAAGGTTTTGAGGAGTCAAATTAAAAAACGGCCCGTTTTTTCGTGGAAACAGGCCTGTTTTTTTAGGAGGCTTGTAGAGTGCTCCTGGGGTCTGGGGGGGGGGGGGCAAAACTGAGCAAAAACCGGTCCATTTTTCACTCATTTCTGCCCTCCCCAGTCCCCAGGAGCACTCCGCAAGGCTCCTAAAGACTATGCACGGCCATTTTGGGGAAGGGGCGGGGTCTCCGGGAGGCCAAAAATGCTATATTCAGTGTATAAGATGCACCCAGATTTTCAGCCTCTTTTTTGAGGGGAAAAGGTGTGTCTTATATTCTGAAAAATACGGTATTTACTTATTTGAACCATCATTTGCTCATGAAAAAAGCTTCTCGGTTTTAAATGCATCCGCCGCTGGCTGTAAATCTGAATTGATTTAATGCAACCCCTGGATTACTTCACTGCAAGGTGACTTCCCTGGCTGGTAGATCCAGCCAAGTCTCTGGGCTTGGCCCAGATCTCCAGGGGCCTTCGGTTCACAGCCAACGCAGCGTTGGATCAGAAGGGACCAAGCCTTATGCTGGGCTTTCCCATTTCACCCTGACAAACCCTTCATTTCTCCATTCCCAAGCAAGGCTTCCACTGAACGAGACGACCGAATCTCTGATTTTTTTTTAAAAAAAGATTTTATTGGTTTGTTTTTCCAGAAGGAGAAAAGGAAAAGGGAAGTTATGTTTTATGCTTATCTCTCTCCATCCCCCCCACCTCAATCCACTGAAGTCACGACAAAAATATCCCCTTGAAGTAACCACTCAATCCGTCACTGCGAGGGACCTTCAAGCGTGATCGTGAGAAAGCGTCTGCTCGGGGGATTTGGCATTTCCCCTCCCCCCCCAGGACAGGAAGGGGGCACAATAGCTGGACAGCCAGCCTGCTGGTGCAAAGGCTGCCGCACATCCTCAGCCCTGGCTGGAAACAGCATCGGCCCTCAGCGGGCCAGACAAAGCAACGCCCCGAGAGAGGAAGGGACACTTTTCTCGCTCGTCGTTGCAGAGCAGGACTTAGAAATGTTCCTTTTACAGGTAGTCCTCGATTTATGGCCACAGTTGAGCTCAAGAGTTTTGTGGTAATCAAGGCAGCTGTTAAATGAGCTTTGCCCCATTTTACGACCTTTCTTGTCACCGTTGTTAGGTCAATCACCACAGTTGTAGCACAGTTGTGAGTGAATATGGCTTCCTCATTGACTTTGCTTGCCAGAAGGTCGCAAAACGGAACCACGCGACTCCGTTGACACAGCCACTGCCATGAGTCAGTTGCCAAGCATCCGAATTTTGATGACATAACCACGGGGATGCTGCAACATTTTTAAGTGGAAAAATGGTCATAAGTCAAACAGTCTTTGGTCACTAAATGAACTTCTGTAAATCGAGGACTACCTGTAATCACACAATCCCCTTCTGATGGACTACTAAGCCATCTCGATTGGAAAAAGCAAGCACTGAGCTACCTATCTTGGAAAGATATTATGGGATGTCTTCTGAAATGGTCCTGACCTTAGCAGGGATTTGGAGAAATGAGTTGCATCCAACCAGAAGGAAAAACAACAAGAATAATAAAATGTTTCTGTTTAGGCATATAATCTGGAGTGGAAATTTGATTGTACAGTTATGGCCATCTTCATTTTTTTAACCAGTTATGGCCACCTCTGCATGTGGTATCACCCTGCTTACTTTATGACAATGTTATTATGGGCTTGCAGAAGAGGTACATACTAACTGTCCCCCCAGGGTATCTGCAGAAGATGGGGGGAGGGAATTCAAGATAATGGGCATGACGGTGAGATCAAAGCAATACGCAAAAGGGACACTCGTATTTTAGTGACACTTTGGGTGGCTAGCAGATTGACTCTACATTCTGCCGAGTCTCATTCCAAGTTGACTTGCTATGTACTAACAGAGGCATTTCTAGTTTCACAGGTCAGTAATTCATTGCCCCAATTTAACACAGCTCATCTCTCAAGTATGAACTGGAAACTTAATTATTCTTTAGAATTATGACTTTAAAATCCTTGCTCTGCTACGAGTCAGCTTGAGTCCAAAGAAGATCTTGCAAAATTGCACCCCGTGTCTCATTCTTGAGGGTGTTGTAACAGATCAATGTGAAGGATTAACGTAAAGGATATGAAAGTCTATTGCAGGATTTCCCAACAGCATGGCTGGCTGGGGAATTCTCACATGCCTTAAAGTTGCCATGGATGGGAGATTTTGGTCTACTGTTTATACAAAAAATGAATGGTCATCATCAAACTATTTGCTCATGGTGGGGAAGATCCCCAAACTGCCTTCTACTCAATCACTTTTCATTGATCTGAAATCCTCATTTTCACTGTTCTTTAATAGGCTGTGCCCGGGAGTGGGCTGGGGGTTGGGGACCCCTATTCTAGCCAACCAATACTTCCCTCAGTCAGATGTTTCCCAACTGAACAAAGCTAAAAAAAGTTGCTAAGCTGTCTTTGAGAAGCTTTGGCAGAAGAAGAAATCAGCAAGAATGCTTCCAAACTCTGCAAATGTCCCAACTTCTTGTGCCTCGAATGAGTTAACTGGTGAGTTCAGATGTCCAGTCAAAGTGGCATCTACCTCTTTTCAAATATGGGGAGAGCATCATTCAAATGGGAAACAAAGACATTCTTCCAGATGTGCTGTGTCCATCTACAGCCTCTTCTTTGGAAGTCTAGCGATAAATACTTGGATAAGCTTAGGCCAGGGGTCCCCAAACTTGGCAACCTTAAGACTTGTGGACTTCAATTCTGGGAGTTGAAGTCCACAAGTCTTAAAGTTGCCAAGTTTGAAGACCTCTGGCTTAGACCCAGCAAAAGAAAAACTGTGAGCTAAAAGCTAAAAACAAGTCAGCTTCCTCCAACCCACCTCATTAGATACCTGGAGAGTGCTGGCACTTGTAGCCAAACTTCTTTGGGGCAGAAGGTTTGGAGATGAGGTCCTTTTGAGCAAACTTCTACTTGGGAGGCCTCCTGTCTAAGAAGGATTTTGAAGCCGCAGCAGGCAGGTAAAAACTTAAGTTACAGGAACCCCTTTTTCATTTCTCTGGAAGAGAACTAATGCCCCTGGCTTCTCTGCTCCAAACAAGCCAGCTTTTTGGCTTAGCAAAGTCAACATTTTCTGGGTTTCCTGTCCCACATCTCTAAAAGATAAATCTGAGGAAACTCAACTTTCTCTAGAGAGCCAAATAAGAATGAAGCTGACTTGGATGACGGTTTCTGTTTAAAAACAAAATTGGCTGACAAGCTGAAATCTGGGAATAGCAATAAAAAGGTTTGTTGTTTGTTGAGCTGTTAGAATTGCCATGTGCAACCGAGCAAAATTGCCAAACCCCACCGGACTGTGGTTAAACGGTCTTTTTTCAGTTTTACGAAATCCTATCAATTCGATGTTTGTAGTAAATTCCAGACTCAGATTGTTCTGTTCCAGGCAGTCTTTGCTTATAAAACCCTTTTGCATATAATAGCCACAACTCCTCTGTACCATAAACATTCACATTTTGTGTACATTTCACACCGTCAATGTAGACCAATCTATAGAAACTCATGATGCCACCCGGCTGAATTTATTAATCATGGAGGTGCACTACTTGATTTGCTTGCAACAAACTAACATGGCTTTTCTTGCTTCACTTGCAACAAACTGACATGGTTTTTCTTTGTGTTGACTGCCACAGACTAACATGGTTTCTTTTGCTTTGGTTGAAACACACTAACATGATTTCTTTTGGTTTGCTTATAAAAGACTAACATGTTGTTGTTTTTTGGTTGCAACAGACTAAAGTGGTTTCTCCTGCTTTTGCTGCAACAGATTAATAGACTTGCTTTGATTGCAATGGACTAACTTGATTTCCCGGACATCAAGTGGGCAGTTCCCTTGAGCATATATACCCAGATCAATCACATATTAAGTTATCCAGACCAGTGGAATTTTCCTTCCAGGATCTGAAAACAGACCCTGTCAAATAAGGATGTAGAGACTGTGGAAAGAGTGCAGAGAAGAGCAAAAAGGATGATCAGGGGGAGAAGAAGAGTTGCAGGACCTGGGGATGTCTAGTCTAGTGAAAAGATGGACTAGGGGTGACATGATAACAGTCTTCCAATATTTGATGGGTTTCCACAGAGAAAAGGGGGTCGACCTATTCTCCAAAGCACCTGAAGGCAGGACAAGAAACAATGGATGGAAACCGATTAAGGAGAGAAGCAACCTAGAACTGAGAAGAGCTGTCACTTCCTGGCAGCAAGAACTAATGGAACAGTCTGCCTTCAGAGATTGTGGGAGCTCCATCACTGGAAGCTTTCAAGATGAGGCTGGACAGCCACTTCTGTGGAATGGTATAGGGTCTGTTGCTTGAGCAGGGGGTTGGACTAAAAGACCTCCAAGATCCCTTCCAACTCTTGTTATTCTGTTAAATGCTGGGAAATGGTGTACAATCCAGGGGCCTCTTCAAAGAGATGATTGTAAAAAACTTTTGGCATGGCAGCCTCACCTGCCCCATCTAAACCTTTCCCCCATCACATACTTGATGCCCATCAACAGGGCAGGGCCAAGGCTTCAGTTGCATGGGTGGTCACCATTTTGAGGCAGCAAAGAAACAAAATGGAAGCCACAGACCTAGAATAAACACCAAGGGAAAGAACACGATTTCCTTGGCAGACCTCAGCGTGGTTTTCCCTGGAGACACAAGTGTTGTGCAAGCAGAAGAAATCAACCCTGTCCTGTTGCTGGCTTGGAGAGCTTCAAACCGAGTGGTTGCCTTGTTGTGATATCCTTCCCTTACGGAAAAGGATGCTGTCTTCCTCCCACAGGGAAGTGCGGGAAAGTTGCTTGTTCATGGAGGTTCCCCTCCTGTGGCTGAAACTTTCTGGGTCAGGTGGAGACCGACATGGCTAAAGTCCCAAATCCTGGAAATGTCAACACTACGACGGCTGTGAACATTCATCTGTCGAGAACATTCCAGGGCTACAGTGTTGACATTTCTAATGATCTCTCTCTCTCTCTCTCTCCCCCCCCCCTCTGAGATCAACTGGATGCTGGCTTGTTCCCAGCTGTGTCTGCAGGAGGGCCAGAAAAGTTAAAATAGTGGCTGCACCTGTGGGACTGAAACCACCCTTTGTGGAGCATGAGACGATTGTGGTGACCATCTTGGCTGTTTTAACAATCCCTTTGCAGATGTCCCTGAAAGCCCCTTGATGGCTAAGCCCGACATGCAATGCATCACCATGTTTCAATTATCTGATTGAACGTTATCGTGTAGGGCCCTAAATCTCTACGTAAAACAGACTTGCGAATCTGCTTGAATGCTCAAACATTCCCAGACTAATTGTCCCTTTGTTCATATGATGTCCTCGTTTCTGTTCATTTCTCCGCAGGTTAGTCAATCAAAACCAGTGACTCTGCCAAAGAGCCAAAGGACAAGACCCCCGTTGTTCACCCCTGATCTGAACTAAGATTTTCTCTCTCTCTCTAGGTATACATGTGAGTTTCCAGGCACATGAGGGACCAGGACCTCATCAAACAATTCTGAAGGACATCAATCAGACCTCTTGGGTGATTTTATCACCTGGGTTGAGGTCCTCCTGCATTCTGCACAAGGAGAGACGCTCTTCCTTGACCAGTTAAAGCCATGAATCTATATTGATTTTGTTAAACCAACAAGCCCTTCCTTGATACATGCACAAAATCCATTTTCAAGCTGCTGGTTTAGGAAGGCAAAGCCTTGAGGGGTTCAAGGTCAATTTATGCTATCCACAGCTATTTCCCATAACCCTCCCTCTGTTTCCCGCTCCCCCATCAATCAAAAGAAGAAGCTCAACAGGAACATCACCAGAGTGGTTAGAAAAGTCAAAATAGGAGCCACACTGGTGTCACTGAAGTTCCACTCACTTTTATGAACATCACAGAGGTTGTCATCATGACTTTGTGGACCATGCCTTACACCCAGTGGTGGGTTTCTAATTTTTTTACTACCGGTTCGCTTATGCTCGCTAGTGCACTCTGCATATGCGCAGAGCCTCCGGCTGCTGCTATTACCCAATCTGGGCCAAACTGAGAGCAACCCGCCTCTACTTATACCCCTTAAACTGAAGATCAGCCTTCTGCAATCCTGCTTTCTAGCTAGGTAAAGGTTTGCCCACTCCAGTCTGTCTGACTCTAAGAGATGGTACTCATCTCCGTTTCTCAGCTGAGGGCCAGCATGGCTATTTGTTACGTGGCCAGCATGGAACACTGTTATTTTTCCACTGAAGTGGTACCTATTTATCTACTTGCATTTGCGTGCTCTTTTGAATCGCCAGGTAGGCAGGAGCTGAGACAAGTAATGGGAACTCACCCGGCTTTCAGCCTTCCAGATGAGAAGCTCAGCCTCTTTAACTGCTGAGGCATCAGCCCCCCCCCTTGATTCCTAGCTGTTTGGGACCACCTCCCCTATCCACGCAAACCTTCAACCCAGTGGCTGAGCACTGGGGGGCTACGTCCACACCTGGAATACTGCATCCAGCTTTGGTCACCACAAAGATGACGAAAGTCTGGAAAAAGTGGAGAACAGCAACTAAAGGCCTAGAAACTAAAGCAGACGAAGAAGGGTTGTAGGCTTTTGGGTCTTGGCCAGTCTAGAGAAAAGAAGAACTAGAAGAAATGATAGCGGTATTCCAGTATTTGAGGGGCTGCCACAAAGATGAGGGGGACAATCGATTCTCCCAAGCAGCTGAAGGCAAGACAAGAAACCGTGGATGGAAACTAATCAAGGAGAGAAGCAACCTGGAATTAAGGAGAAACTTCCTAACGGTGAGAACAATTAACCAGTGGAACAGTTTGCCTCCAGAAGTTGCGAGTACTCCATCACTGGAGGTTTTAAGAAGAGATTGGAAACCTATTTGTCTGAAATGTTGCAGGGTTTCCTGATTGAGCAGGGGGTTGGACTAGAAGACCTCCAAGTTCCCTTCCAGCTCTATTCTGATTGACTTTGGGAGCTGGGACCTCAAACGTCTGAATGGCCGCAGGCTGGGAAAAGCTTACATATTGAACCCAGCCAATGGATGTTCACAGTGGGCTTGTTGCATGATTTCTGGCCAGCAAGGAGTGCCATAAATCGTCTTACTCCCTCTTAATTCTAATTGCTCTCTGATGCTTTCAGAAGATACCGACTGGTAAAGAAATACTCACCACAAGGGAAGAAATAGGGAACAGAACCTGGGAGGGAATTATTTTTGTTGGCATGATATTAAACGCTTCTTCACATAACGTGAGCCACTTTTATCATCTGCAGGCAATAACAAGGAAATAATGGAACAAAGCAGGAGCTGCCGCTGCAACCTTTGCGGGGTTGGCTGGCTTAATGGGTTCTAACAGGCCCAGCCAATAAAAATAAGACGCAGTTGAACAAAGAAGATGCGTTATTTTTGACTTTGGGTTACTCACTGCTCGTTTTTCAACCATGAACATCAAAATGCAGGAGGAATACATACAGGTAGTCCTCGACTTACAACAGTTCATTTAGTGACTGTTGGAAGTTACAACAGCACTGAAAAGAAGGTCATGATCATTTTCAAACTTACGACCATTGCAACATCTCGGATCAAAATTCAGACACTTGACCACTGGTTCATATTTATGACGGTCGCAGTGTCATCCCCTTTTGCAATCTTCTGGCAAGCAAAGTCAATGGGGAAGCCAGATTCACTTAATAGCCTTGTTACTAAGTTAATGGCTGCAGAGATTCACTTAACAACTGTGGCAAGAAAGGTCGTAAAATGGGGCAAAATTCACTTAACAAATTTCTCATTCAGCAACAGGTATTTTGGTCGTAATTCAGGGACTACCTGAACTGTCCCAAACCCCAAGTTTATATCTACCCATTACATACATTCCCACCTACTAGATCAGAAACACAATACAGGTGAGTCCTCAACTTATGACCGGAGTTGGGACAGGAATTTCCATTGCTAAGCAAGGTGGTGGCTAAGGGAGTCATGTCCAATTTTACATCCTCTTGAGAATCGCTGCAGTTGTTAAGTGAACCATGCAGTCATTAAACGAATCTGCCTTCCCCCACCGACTTTGCCTGTCGGAGGTCAGCCGTGAAGGTGACACATGTAAGGTCGTATGGCCAGTTATGACCATTCCAGCACCCCCATGGACATGGGACCCCATTGGGTTGGGTTGTGCGTTTGGCGCATCCTGGGGCCACATGAGCCTCGGTGCTGGTGGGTGTGGGGCCTGCTCTCTCTTTAGATGCGAGCGGTTTGCCCACCGAGTGATGCCTGGAGGAGGCAAATGCTCACAGTAAGCAGCAGCCCAATCCAGGAAGCCCCAAGAATGTCCCCACCAATACTGGCAGGGGCAAGCCACTTGTATTCCGACAGAGAGCAAACCTCCCTCTTCTGTCTATGGAGATTCTCAGTCATGCAGGTCCCCCAAGTGTGCTTTTTCAAGAGGCAACTGGAAAAGGAAAAACAAGAAAGTCCAGTTGCCTCTTGAAAAAGCACCTTTAGGACTCACTCTCTTCAAACACTGATGATGCTACCTAGTTGGGTAATGAGACGTCTGCACGAAAACAGCCGAGCTCAGACCTCACCAAAGCACAACTTTCACACAACCCCCTTTCCTTGCGATTGAATGAGAAGCCAGGATAACTGCAGGCTCCTGGACAGAGGATGGGATATTGGAAATCATAAAGTTCCCACAAGACTATTGGCCATCTTATCAGATCACGGAAAACACATTTCCTCTAAGAGCATTTCTCTAAAGTTCTCTTTTGTGTTTGGATAGAATTTCTACATTAAAGCCTTTTTCAGCAAAGAGAACAAGAACTGGAGAAGAGCCTGCAGGAAATCTGCAGAGAAGAGCAACAAAGAGGATTAGGGGGCTGGAGGCTAAAACATATGAAGAAATGTTGCTGGAATTGGGTGTGTCTAGTTTAATGGGGGGGGGGAAACTAGGGGAGGCATGATAGCAGTCTTCCAATATCTCAGGGGTTGCCACAAAGAAGAAGGAGTCAAGCTGTTCTCCAAGGCACCTGAGGGCAGGATAAGAAGCAATGGGTGGAAACTAATCAAGGAGAGAAGCAGTCTAAACCAAGGAGACATTTCCTGACAGTGAGAACAATGAATCAGTGGAACAACTTGCCTCCAGAAGTTGTAGGTGCTTCATCACTGGAAGTTTTTAAAGAAGAGATTGGACAACCATTTTCTGGAATGGTATATGGACTCCTGCTTGAATAGAGGGTTGGACTAGAAGACCTCAAAGGTCCCTTCCAGCCCTGCTATTCTGTCATCTCTCCCCCACCCCATTTTGCCTCTTAATCAAGCAGGGTTCAAAACCCACCAGCTGGTTTTCAATCAGAGTGAATATTAGACAGACTGTAAATGAAACCATGCATAACGCTCAGTGCCTTGAGCTCTCCACCTTCTGCTTGGCCCAGTTCCGTTCAGCAGAGTGAGGGCTTCACTCCAATAATCCAAGACAATCCTACCTTGTTAGAGTTCTTATAATGAGCCAAGGAAAGTAGGTCACCGCAGTCATCCACTAAGGCTAAGCTGGAAAACAGCCGTCTTGCCTAACTTCTCAGCACGCACTTGTTTATTTATTTATGGGGTTTATAAGGCTGCACAATTCAAGACTAACACGGGGCGCTGCAGAATTATGAAAAATAGATAAAAACCACCAGCAAGAGGGAACAATGTGACCTAGAAGAAGAGCCCAAAGCCAAGGGGCAGAAGGAATCTTGGAAGTCTTGCTTTGCAATCCAGATGTGCCAGTTGAGGAAGTCTTCTTCTTGAAGCTGATCTCAAACCCTGGGTGGTTTCAGGAACACTTTGGGGTCTTTTTGCAGAATAACAGGACAACAGATGGCTTGGTGTTCTCATCTTTTAAGATTCTCCCCCCCATCCCCTGGTTTGCCTGTCTAGCTGGCAAACCTGGGATTTCATGGTGGTCTCCCATCAAAGGATGAATCAGGCATCCAGGCTCCCACAAGGCATCTTGCTGCTGTCACCTAGAAACTTAGAAGAGCTGCTGCTTGGGCATTCTTGATGGAGAGAAGGTTCCCCCTGCACTCCAGTGGGCAGCTTTCCTCCTTCAGAACAGAAGAACAGAGTTGGAAGGGACCTTGGAGGTCTTCTAAGCCAACCCTCTGCTCATGCAAGAGACCCAAGACCACTTCAGATAAATGGATGTCCAATCTCTTCTTACAAAACCTCCAGTGATGGAGAGAACCCACAGCAAGTCCTCCCACTGGTTAATTGTTCTCACTGTCAGGAAGTTTCTCCTTAGTTCCAGGTTGCTTCTCTCCTTGGTTAGTTTCCATCCATTGTTTCTTGTCCTGCCTTCAGGTGCTTTGGAGAATAGGTTGTCCCCCTCTCTTTGTGGCAACCCCTCAAATATTGGAAGACTGCTATCATGTCATTCCTAGCCCTTCTTTGTATTAAACTAGACATGCCCAATTGCTGCAATGGTCACACTTGTAACAGAAGCACTGGAAGAAGCAACTGCCTGTCATTTGCTGGAGTCTTATCTGTTAAATATTGTTATAAAAATGGGGATAGGAATGGGATGGGAGTCTGACGGGTGCCCAGGTCTAGGGAGTTAGCTAGAAATAACTCAACACAGAGTCATTTTGGGTTGCAAATAAATTTAATATCATACATACATACATACATACATACATACATACATACATACATACATGGTGGGAAACTATTAGAATGAGTGTGTGTGCACAGAGAAAGAGAGAGTGAAGGAGGGAGGGAGGGAGAGAACAAGTTCTTTTCAATAAATTATGTCCCACCTCGTCTTGCCAAATAAACTAAAAGCAATGATGTTAAATTAATGTTTTCTTCCTCCTGGGAAGGATGAACAATCATAAGGTTCATTTGATAGTTTAATGGCTTTGGAGCGGGACGAATTGCACTCAGGAGTTCCATCGCTGGATCAACAGTCCACATTCCTCTCTAAGCAGCAACCCTTTTGCCAAAGGCAGGAGGGGCTGAGAGTTGGCCGAGCACCTAATGATTAACTCTCCCGACTGACCATCCCTCTGCGAAAACACTTGCTGTCTGCAGCACATTCCAAAGAGTCTCCCCCCTCCCCACATTTCCTCCAGAGCAGACGAGATGGGCCTTGGGGGTATCATTAACCAGCTCCCTATTGATGGGCAAACTTTGTCAGAGACCAGGAAGAATCACCTGGTATTATTTGCCTCTCTCGATCCCCGTTCGGTAGTGGCTGAAAGTTCAAGGCCTCCAAACTTTGATCCCTGGATTTTTCGCCAAAAGGTTCACTGTTCAGCACAGATCAAATGCCAGCCAATATGGCCAAAGGGCCCCGCTGACTGGCTCAGGATGGAGCTGAGTCCCAGCCCTTTGAAAGGAGGCTCTTTGGGCTTGAGATCTGACCATCTCCCGTTGAAATTAGTTTTGCAGGTGCTGAAGAATTATGTTAGTGGAAGCATCTGACTCCAGACGTTCTGGGTGCTCCATCATGGAAGTTTTCAGGAAGAGACTGGACAAACGTTCATCTGGAATTGTGTGAGGTCTCCTGTTTGAGCAGGGCGATGGACTAGAAGACCTCTAAGGTTCCTCCCAGCCCTGTTATTCTATGTTCCACATGTTCACAGGCTAAATTCTGGGTCTCCCTTGTTGGACTGAGAAGCTTCATCAAAGAAAAGAAACAGGCAACTTTTGGGGCCCAGGAGGAGGAAGGAATTGGAGGAAAACTGTCCCCCCTCAGTTGTCAACCTTTAATCACATCTGCTAATGTGGTTTGTGCTGCAGGAATAAAACCCAAATGCACCTCCCAACTTGTCCTTGGACATCTTTTAATTTTTACCCAGCTCACTGGCAGTATCTGCTCAACGTGGGCTGATTTTTATTATTTTTATAAATCAGCCGAGATTTTGTTAAACGGGAAACGGCAAACTTAAAGGAAACCTCTGAGCTGCTGTTAAGATTGGAAAGAAGGAAACAAAGCAAAGCAGAACAAAAGCAACAGCCAATTGCAAAGACTACATGGCTGCATCCATGAAACAAACAGCAGCTGTTTTCTTTATTTGTCCTTCATTTCTATTGTATTTATTTTTGGTTCTCAATCTGGGAGGAACAAGGTACCGATTATAAATGCACATGTTGCAGGTGCCCAGAGTTCGCCACAATTGCTCATGCATTTAAATCCATATCTTATTTTTCATTCCAAACTTGAAAATCTGCAACAAAACCGGATTTGGAATAGCTGGATCAAATAAATACTTGCTGCAAAAAGGAAAGAAGGGAGGGAGGGAGGGAGAGAGAGAGGGAAAGAAGGAAGAACGGAAGAAGGGGGGGAAGGAGGCAGGGGTGGGCTTCAAAAATTTTAGCAAGGGGTTCTCTGCCCGTTTGCTGGGTGGGCGTGGCCACGGTGGGTGTGGCCTAGTCAGCCTCCTGCACCACAGAGAGAGGGGCGTTTTTGCTCTTCCTGGGCTCCGGAGGCTTTCCTTGAGCTTCTGGGACTGTGCTCCGGAGGCCCTCTGGAGGCTGGAAACCGGCCTGTTTCCGGCCTTCCCAAACTTGCAGTAGGCCTGTTTTTCGCCCTCCCCAAGCCCCCACATGCCCCTTGCACTTACTGGCATCCAAAACGGGGTACGTGGGGACTCCTGGGAGGAGTGGGGTGGGCGGGGCAGCCAGGAGTGGGATTTGGGGGTTCTCTGAACTGCACAGAATCTTAGCTAGAAGTTATCCCGAATCCCTGCAAACCCCCAGCAGCCCACCCCTGGAAGGAGGGAAGGAGGAAGAAAAGAAGGGAGAGAAAGGAAGGAAGGGAAGGGAAGAACGGAGGGAAGGAAGGAAGGAAAGAAAGTAAGTAAGAGAAAGAAAGAACAGAGGGAAGGAAGGAAGGAAGGAAGGAAGGAAGGAAGGAAGGAAGGAAGGAAGGAAGGAAGGAGGAAGGGAGGGAGGGCAGTTGTTTTGCAGAAAAGATGACACACCATGTTTAATGGCTAGTGTTATGGGGCAAATTTCATGCAGAGTAGCCGTGTCTCAGACAATCCCTAGAGACTAACAAACTGGATATTCTAAAGGATACCAATGCAGGCAACTTTTTCCACCAGGAACTAAAATTTGACCTTATCTCATATTTGTGACTCTACCAAGGGCTTTTCATACACGATGCAAACGATTTTACAGCAAAATTAGCTCTTCTTATCCCAAGAAAAGGACTTTGTTTGCACGTTGTGGACACTTTGCCCACTTTGTAGGCCAAGGAGCAGCAGGTGGGAGGGGGACACTAGCTGCATTTGCCCCAAAATGGCATTGAACTTTGGAAGGGGCAGCGTGCGAGCAGAGTCCCATCCCGTCACCAATATCTGCTCTCTGCAATGTAAATGCTCCTACCCATGTTGTGCCAGCCAAGGGGAGTTATCCCTGCCTGCGCTCTGCAGATCAACAGTTGGTAAGTCTGTTGAGCTACCAGACATGATTTTGTGAATGGCAACAGGTAACCAGATAAAAAAATAAGCTCATTCTCTTCTTATTCTGATGATATTACCTAGCTGGGTTATGAAATGTCTACAAGAAAACCACCAGGTTCAGAGAGCATCAAGGAGCCTACAATTTTTCTTCTCCTCCATTCTGCAAACCCCACTCCCTTCTAGCACTGGCGATGTTATCCAGTTGGGTAATAAAATGTCTGCAAGAAAACCACCAAGCTCAGAGAGCACCAAGGGCCCCACAGATAAAAATAAAGCAACTAAGATGATTGTGCACGATTTAGCAGTCCCACCCATGCTTTCCCACCCACTCTTCTTCTGTGGTTGGCTGATGAATGATGCAGGATGCAGGGCTCTCAAGCCGCTGGCCACATCCTAAAGAGCTGGAAGTCCTTTTCTACAACCTCTGGAAAACTGGCTGTTGGTTGCAATTCTCAATCTCCCAATCTGCAGCCGCAAGCGATGGCTTCTGGTTGCCAAGAGCCCACTCCAGAGATTCTTCTTTTCCACAGCCAAGTAATGCTTCATTAGTGCTTCTCTGTGATGTAACTCCTTTCATCTTTCAGTTTTGCTTGTACCTGTTGATTGGGTTGCCATGGAGCTGCGTCCCCGTTTTTCCCAATGTGGATTTGGGAGAGAGGAAATCACTGTTTAGCACTCTTTGCACCACCCATGAAGCTGTGGGAACATCAACGCTATTGTGGCTGTCCCTCAGGGTACGGTATGGCCGAGAAAGGTTTTGATCACGCTGTTGTGACCGCCATTTTGATTATTTTTATCACGCCCCATAGACACTCTGGGTGTGGCAAATAAAGGCACAAATGCAGGAATGTGGGAAACAGGACCTCCTGTTGACGGCTGGAGCTGGGAACATCAGGACAATAGCAGGAATGGTTTAAATGGTTTATCTCTGAGTTATTCCTCAACGTTGGCAAGGTTAAGATGTGGGGACTCCAACTCCCAGAATTCTCCAAGGTTTGGGGGAATTCTGGGAGTTGAAGTCTACACATCTTAACCTTGTGGAGGCTGAGAGACATTGATCCACCATAATGACTTGAGTGGGCACCATTAACCAGCCTTCCAACCCTACAAAATAACCAAGGGAGAAAAGCCTATTTTCAAGGCCAAAAGTGCCAATGAAAACCTCTTTAAAGGCGTCAGCATTTTTCTTTTAACATTTGTTGGTGGACAGGACAGGATGACGCTTGTTAGTTAAGCTGCCCTTTATCCCAGTGTTCCTCCCGGCACAGTTAAATCAGTTAAATCATTATCATCGTCACAGGAAGCAGGTGAACTTCAGCCCCAAGTCATTGGCAATGGGACCCCTCTGTCTGTCCCCAAATTACCCATGTTGTGCAGCTGAAAACATCATTTCTGGGGGCTGTGCAGGTTGAGCTGCTGCAGCCGGTGGCCAGAGAAGGCATCCGAGGGCTGGGATCTGCTGACCAGCTTTTGCAAACCTTTCAGGCTGGGCTTGCTCCACCATGCTGACGGAGCTGCCCTTGGGAGCAGACCATCTCCTCTTACACAAAATCTCCCTTAAGCTCAAATGGTCTGGAGCTGCTTTGCACCAGCGTGTCTCAGGCTCAGACAACTAAAGTCACTCACCAATTTGAAAAAAAACATCCTCTCCCTACCTCTGAAACCAACATTATTTTTAAACAGTTGATGGGCATCTGTGCTCATTGGAAACCTGGATGCAAATCTTACTTTTCCCTTCCGCTCAATTCCCAGTGGGACAATGCCAAGCGAGCAGGGAATTTTGGCTATCACAATTGTAACATGTCTGAAAAGCATCAAAGATTTGCACTCTGGGCCTGCTCCAAACTTTACCACTGAATCTTAATTTTTGCTGTGATGGAAGAGAGAAAGTTCTACATGGATGGGAAGTAATATGAGACTAATTAATACAATGATGGGTACAATCCAGTGGTGGGATTCAAACTTTTTTACTACCGGTTCTGTGGGGATGGCTTGGTGGACGTGGCAGGGGAAGGATACTGCAAAATCCCCTGGGATCAGCTGGGACTCGGGAGGCAGAGAATAGATGGGGGCGGGGCCAGCCAGAGGCAGTTTTTACCGGTTCTCTGAACTACTCAAAACTTCTCTAGAACTGGTCAGAACCTGCTGAATTCCACCTCTGGTAGAATCCAACAGTACAACACCAGCCCTAGAAGTGATCAGGAAGATATGGAAGTGGTGGGTAGCTTAGGTAAAGGGTCAACAATGAAAGTTCGAACAGTTGAGAAATAAGCAACAGACTAACCCTTAATAGAGTAGCCATGAAGTTATTTAGAAGCTGCCATGTATCCGTATTTACAAATTTAAGAATAATACAAGTCACCCTCTGACACTCTATGGAAGTTAAAGAGCCATGGGAGGGGGGGCAGTAATTAGAATACAGCATTGCAGGTCAACTCTGCTGACCGCCAGGAGTTCGATCCTGTCCGACTCAAGGTTGACTCAGCCTTCCATCCTTCCGAGGTCACTAAAGCAAGGACCCCGATTGTTGGGGGCAAGAGGCTGACTCTGTAAACCGCTTAGAGAGGGCAGTAGAGTACCACGAAGCAGTATATAAGTCTAAGTCCTATTGCTAAAGTTGGACTTTGAGGAGTGGAAGCAGGATTGGAAAATATCAATACTTTTGAATTCTGGTAGTGGAGAAGACTCTTGAGAACACCGCAGACAGCCAAGAAAACAAGCAAATGGATCCCAGAATGAATCAACCCAGATTTTTCACTTGAGGCATGAATGACCATGCTCTAATCATCTCACTTTGGACAAGGCCCAGACCCAGCTCCCTGGAGAAGGTTCTAATGCTGGGAAATGTGGAGAGAAAAGAAAGAAAGGGCTCTCCAGCAGCAAAGTGAATGGACTTGGTTAAAGTGTTGGTGGATGCACTGCCTGAAAACCTGAGAGACCCATGTTAGGGGCAGGTCATCATGGAGAATATCTGTGTGGGGGTCAAGAGTAATCCTGAGTTGATGGCCTTTAAATCGCTTTTTTCTTAGGACAGGGGTGTCCAAACTTGGGAACTTTAAGACTTGTGGACTTCAATGCCCAGAATTCCCCAGCCAGCCATGCTGGCTGGGGAATTCTGGGAGTTGAAATCCACAAGTCTTAAAGTTCTCAAGTTTGGACACCCCTGTCTTAGGACGTTCTCTCTTACCTTAGCCCACTAGGCAGGAAAATAGGAGAAGACCAAGCTATAAACTTGCAGAAATGGTGGGAGGAAGCATAAGGAACAGCTAAGCAACATTTACATGTCACTGATCTGTTACGACAATGATGAAAGAGTAATTTTATGACCAATTTTCACACTTATGACCTTTGCAAGTCTGAAGAAAGGTTATATCCACAGTCGCAGTTTTCATTAACGACTGCTTCGCTTAACAGCCAAGTTGCCAGTGCCAATTGTTGATTGTTAAATGAAGACTGCCCGTAAAACAAGGCCATAGGTTTGGTATATTCCTCTCATCATTGGATCAGAAGGATATATAGTAAGAGCTACGGTGCTGCAGAGGTTAGAATCCAGTACTGCAGGCTTACTCACTGCTCACTCCAGCACTTCAATCCTGACCATTTCAAGGTCGACTCAGTCTTCCATCCTTCTGAGGTCGATAAAATGAGGACCCAGATTGTTGGGGGCAATACGCTGACTCTGTAAACCACTTAGAGAGGGTTGTAAAAGCACTATGAAGTGGTATTTCTGTCCTTCTGTCCAAACAAAGCTAGACAATTACATCTATATCTTCCACATGGCCGATACACACACACCACATGTTCTTCTCACCAGGAGTGACTCTACTCCCTGGAGAATGACAGCACTTGAAAAAACCCTAGGCAATAACTCTTACAGAAAGTGGGTTACTGTGCTTAGTTGCTTAGCACCTCTCACGGAGGATGGTGCCATGGGAGTAACAGCTACAGTGTTTCACGAGAACATTACATTTGCCTTCTCTACTGCTACTCGAAGGTGTATTTAACAGAATAACAGAATGAGTTGGAAGGCACCTTGGAGGTCTTCTAGTCCAACCTCCTGCTGAAGCAGGACACCCCATGCCAATGGCTGTTCAGTCTCTTCTTAAAAGCCCCCAGTGATGGAGCACCCACAACTTCCGAAGACAAATCGTTCTGCTGGTTAATTGCTCTGTCAGGAAATTTCTCCTTAGTTCTAGGTAGCTTCTCTCCTTGGTTAGTTTCCATCCGTTGCTCCTTGTCCTGCCTTCAGGTGCTTTGGAGAATAGCTTGACCCCCTCAAATATTGCCCCCGTTTGTGGCAGCCCCTCAAATATTGGAGAATTGCCTAGTCCTTCTTTTCATTGCACTAAACATATCCAATTCCTGCAACCGTTTATCATATGTTTTAGCCTTCAATCCCAATCATCTTTTTTGCCCTTCTCTGCACTCTTTCTAACGTCTCAACTCTTTTTTATATCGGGGCTGGCCAGAGTGGATTCTCAAGTTTTCAAGAGGAAAAGAAGGGAGTTACGCTTTAAAAAGTAAAGAACAAGCTGTTTACTCTGGAATAAAGAACTATGTGGCCCTCCAGATATCTCTGAATGTTTCTCAAGCAGCATGATGGGAACTGGAGTGCAGCAACGTAGGTATAATCTTTATTGTCATTGTACTTAAATACAACGAAATCTGTAGAACCATAGTTCACTTATCAAACAGATGTGCTGAGCCCTTTGTGTATTTACTGTATGTAAATAGAAATGTGTACACCTTGAAAAGGACAATAAAAGATAGAACTCAGGCACCACAATTGGCATTATGTGAATATACTATCTGAAAACTGGGATTCTGAAAATAGAAACCGTTTCAGATTTCTTTTTCTTTTGTAAAAGTCTCTCCTGTGATGGAAAGGAAGGATGCAAGATACCAAAGAGGAGCTTCATTCAGGGGGAAAGATTTCCTACAAAAATGGAGGAAGAGCAGAGGAGGAGCCAATGTCGCGACGATACGGACGTGTGGTCTCGATGCTCCGAGACCGCTGCCAATACTTTTGCTGCTGGGTGGTCCAATCGGACCTAAACCATCCTGTAGAGACAGTGAAAAGGAAGAATACGTCTTGCTGGTCTCAGGGACACCGCAAAGTCTCTGATCGGTCCAAGAGAAGTTATTCAAGCCGGCGACAAAAAGTCCAGCCCCAGGCTGATGAATTTGGAACGGCTCCGGAATGGAAGGGAAGCGGAAAGAGAAAGTGTGTCCATCTGGTGAGGAAACTGTATTGTTTTGGAAAAGACTGCCTAATTTTTTTTAAAGTTAAATTAAATCTGAAAGCAGAAGAAAATAAGTGGCGAAATTAACCTATATTGGATTGCTTTGGATAGTGTGTTTAATTTTACTTTGTGGATTGAAGTGCTTGCAACTTTTTTTAAAAAAGAGAACAGATCAGTTTTTCTTCTATTTTTTTATTTTCATTTTTTAACCTATGGATTAAAGTCTTCTTTATTTCAACAAGTACTTTTATTACTTGCTACTAATGCTATTTGAGAAGTCTGTTTCTTTTAAGTTTGAAATAACATTATAGAGTGGGAAGCAATACTGCCACTTGGAGGCTGGAGGCTTGAGTTTTTGAAACTATGCACTTTCCCTTTTCCTTTTGATCTCACTGACTTTGTATCTCGAGGCTTGGCAACTTGTTTATAGAAAGTGATAAGAAGCAAGGGCATGAATTGTTTTTATAGGTGCACTTTGGGAGTCTTACTGGCAGTGGAAGAGAAAAAGAAACAGAATCTTCTTTTTTTGAAGATTATAAATTATATAAGACGACTTTGAAAGCCAGAGTGGCAGTATCTACTAACTTGTTAAAATGGCACAATATTTAAAAGAAACAATAACTTTGCAAAACATCTTGGCTGGAATTCAAAATTTATTACAAAAAAACAGAGAGAATTGAGAAGAAGATGGAAAAATAGAGTTTATAACAGCAAAAAATGATAGGGTCAGAGTCCCAAAAATTGAAGGGGAAAATGATTATAAAGACAAGACAACTGATTACTTTACCAGTGGAGTGAACGTGGTTGAAAGTGGGAAAAGGGGAGTATGGAAAAAGGAATTAGATCGACAGGAACTATACCCCAGATTTCAAGGCATGGAAGAAGAAAAAAGAGGAAAAACAATGGATTTAAGGAGAGAGAACTTCACAGAAGCAAGATTGACAACCAAAGATAACCTGATTAAAATAGCAGATGGAGGGCATCAAGATTACTTAAGTGATGCTACAAGCAACAAGCTGCGGAGAGAAGTCCACAAAAATTTTATTAAGGAAATAAATAGAAGATCAATTCCACAAATGACAAAAGAAATAAGACTGTATTATTGCTGGAAGGATACAGGCTGATATATGAAAGTTGATAATAAAAAATTAATTTTAGTAATTAGTGATTAGTAATTTCTAGAGTGCTATGTAAAATGAATAATTGATAAGGATAATAAGGTACATACATGGTTTAATGAGAGGAAATTTGATACAATTAACGAATGAATTTTTTTGTTAATAAATAATATCTATAACAATAACAATGAAATGACAAGAGATATAGTGAACAATATATATACATACTGGTTTAATAAAAGGAATTGGGATATAAATTGTAAACAGCGATTTGGAAAGAAGGATTAGAAATTTTGTTATCAATCATAATTAATTCTTACTTAGAACATGTTATAAAGGTGTAATGTTATTGGATGATATTAGAAATAATTAATGAAATGTCATTATGTGGTTGTGTTTTTCAATTTTGGATTATTTTATGCAAAAGGACGTTAAAACAATTATAGTCAAATGAGAATTGTGGGATGTTGATAGTAAGATATATAAAGATTTTTGATTTAAAATACACAATGTGATATGAATTATAAGTAATGACTGTGGAAGAGATGCACGAAAGTTATTTGTAACCAATCGACACACTTCTACAATATGTAACGAAAGATGATTTTTTTTTTTTTTGGTGTTGTGTTTGTCTGTTTAACCAAAAATAAAAAAAAATCTTTTTTAAAAAAAAGGAGGAAGAGCTGTGGATAGGATGTGAATGCAGAGCAGCAAATTTGGGAGGGTAAGGTGTTATAACCCCTGAACTAGACAAGAAATAATGGCTGGAAACTCCTATTACTTCATTAAGAAATTGCCATTAATATTTTGAATTTCTTTGACGGGTCCCTTCCAGGCAAGGCGTGTCCAAAATTGGGAACTTTAAGACTTGTGGACTTCAATTGGAAATGGGAATTCTGGGAGTTGAAGTCCACAAGTCTTAAAGTTCCCAAGTTGGATACCCTTCTTGTTCCAGGCTTTTTAACGCTTTTCACCTTCTTCAAGCAAGACGCACTCGCCAAACCTGATTCATAACTGCAAACATGCACAGTTTTGCTTTTCAAAGTTGCTTGAAATTAAGGCACTTAAATTAATGGCAAGTAAAAAAGAAGATGATATGCCAAGTAAGCACCGTTTTGCATTCTAACTCACACCTGGCTCCAGGAGAGGAGAGTGCCTGCCAAGACCGATTTCAAATGCATAAAGGAGATGGTATTCTGAGCATGTGCAATTTCGCATTTTAACCTGCTTAAGTCTAAGCTGGATGGGGAGGGGAGGACTGTGAACATTTGCCAAATCTGATTTGAAGTGAAAACCCTCTTGCATCCACTTAGAATATCTGGGCATTGACAAAATTTCCATCTGTCAATTGCAAAAGTCACGCGGCTTGGATCGGAACATATACTGTGCCATTTCCAATGTGTCTGAAAACCAACACAGGTAAACAACTGCCAGCTGTGATTTCGCGTTTTTGTGTACATAATAATAAGACAACTGGCACAATTTCTGCATTGCCATGTCTAGTTACAGCCGCAGTTAATTTCTTGTAAATGGATAAATGGCTGTATTTTTTTGTATTTAGAAAAATGATGGTCAAAAGAACTAGTTTTAAAACAAAGAAACTGCTCTCGAGAGCATCCGGAACTTTGCATGTTAACTTTCCTGAAATCAGAGCAGCCTCATGTCTGCAAGAAAACATTTCTTGAGTGAAAAAAGGATAATGCTTTTAAAGTAAAGGTTCCCAAATGTTTAGGCCTCAGTCAGAGCCCTTTTACCTTCTTAAAAATAATTGAGAATCCCAAAGAGCTTTGCCTGATCTAACTATCATCCATCCAGCCAGCCATCCATCCAGCCATCCATCAGATTTACAGTGAATATTTATCAACATTTACTGTGTTAGCAATAAAAACTGAGAAATGTTATTATATCTACTTTAGATATAATAAAGATCCCATAAGAGTTTTTTGGGGTCCCTTGGGGTCCCCAGGCCATTCTTTGAGGAGTGTTGTTTTAAAGTATGGATCATAAAATGAGCATCAGCCATTTATCCATTTACAAGAAATTAACTGCGGCTGTAACTAGACATGGCAATGCAGAAATTGTGCCAGTTGTCTTATTATTATGTACACAAAAACGCAAAATCACAGCTGGCAGTTGTTTACCTGTGTTGGTTTTCAGACACATTGGAAATGGCACAGTATATGTTCCGATCCAAGCCGCGTGACTTTTGCAATTGACAGATGGAAATTTTGTCAATGCCCAGATATTCTAAGTGGATGCAAGAGGGTTTTCACTTCAAATCAGATTTGGCAAATGTTCACAGTCCTCCCCTCCCCATCCAGCTTGTGACTTTTGCAATTGACAGATAGAAATTTTGTCAATGCCCAGATTTTCTAAGTGCCATGCAAGGTTTTTGGTTGGAAGGGACCTTGGAGGTCTTGTAGTCCAACCCCCTGACCAAACAGGAGACCCTAGACCAAATGTGTCCAACTTTAGGAACTATAAGGCTTATGGACTCAATTCCCAGAATTCCCCAGCCAGCTGTGCTAGAATTCTGGGAGTTGAAGTCCACAAGACTTAAAGTTCCCAAGGTTGGACACACTTACCCTACATACCAATCCAGACAAGTAACTGTCCATTCTCTTCTTAAAAATCTCCTGTTATGGAGCACCCCCAACTTCTGGAGAGAAGACGTTCCACTGATTGTTCTCACTGCCACGAAAATTTTATTTAGTTCTAGGCTGGATTGTCTCCTGTTCTACACATAAATTAATCCACACGTTCTTCTTTTCAACTGATCTGTTGAGAGCCAAATTTTTATTTGTTTGCATTTGGAAATCCCACAGTATTTTAACCCAGACCATTAGTATAGAATCTTTTGTATTCGATTTCTTGTATTATTTGTATTAGATATATTTAGTTTGCCATGGATTTTTTTTTATGTGAGATGTATTTTTCTTATGCTTTTAAATTTCTTATTCCCCATTTTACTTATGGTGGTCTTTGACTATAATAAAGGTTGATTTGATTTGACCTGTTCATTTTTGACTACTTTTTCAACTCTATGTTCCCACCAATTTTTCATTATTGCAGGGGTGTCCAAACTTGGGAACTTTAAGACTTGTGGACTTCAACTCCCAGAATTCTGGGAGTTGAAGTCCACAAGTCTTAAAGTTCCCAAGTTTGGACACCCCTGCATTATTGATACAATGTTACCAGTCCAGTTGTGTCTGACTCTTGGCAATTCTGTGGGCCAGGTCTTTCCAGGTCTCGCACTACTTCTTTGAGTTGCTCCGGCTGATGTCAGCTTTCAATCAGAATAGAGTTGGAAGGGACCTTGGAGGTCTTCTAATCCAACCCCCTGCTCAAGCAGGATCCTATATACCATCTCAGACTAACGGACATTCAGTCTCTTCTTAAAAGTCTCCAGTGATGGAGAACCCACAACTTCTGAAGGCAACTTCTGTTCCACTGGTTAATTGTCCTCACTGTCCTTAATTCCACGTTGCTTCTCTCTTTCATTAATTTCCATCCATTGCTTCTTGTCCTGCTTGGTGTAACCTGGTTTCTTTTACTGCTCTTTACAACAGAATTGCTTTCTCCAGTGAACACCCCTCCATATCTGGCCAAAATAAATGAGAAGTAGTTTTGTGATTTTTCCTTCCAGTCTGGTGTTAGAAATACCAGTATGTGTTTGTTAGTCACCTTTACTGTCCAAGGAATATGCAGGAGCCTCCTCTTTAAGTTGTGGTAACTTAAAAAAGTCAATTGATGCATGATAATTTTAACAGTATTCCAGTGAATCGTGTTGGCAACTGTGTTATGTCATTGTTTATAGTATTTTGTGTGATCTTGTTGCAGAAGGTGAATACACAAAGTATTGTTTCTTCTGCTTCTTTGCACAATCTACACTTTAAGACATTTAAGGGTCTTTCAATTCTGGTCTTGATTACATCTGTTTGAATAGCTTCCTCTTTATTATTATTATTGTTATATGCTTCAGCTCAGCATTTGATATTTCTGAACAACAATTAGGAATCCACTCCCACTTACTTACATGTTTCTTTGCCCCCGTTATCTGATGTTCACTGACATCTCTTGGAACAAGTTTCCTGTTTTTGCATGTGAACCTACTGACTGTGGTTTGTAAACCATATTTATCATGCTAGTTAGACTCTGGTTAAGCAAACAATGGCTTAGGGCAAAGTTGAATCAGTCTATGTTTACAGAGGTTATCTTTTCTCTCCCTCATTAAGAAAAATCAAGGCCATGTGCTGACAAAAGGAAGAAGAAAAAGTAAGAAAAAAGGAGAAGAAAATAAGAAGAAAGAAAAATGGAATGAAGAAGAAAAATATTAAGAAAAAAGATGCAACTTCTTTCTTTTCATTCTTGCAACAGTTGTCATGTTGCCTCCTGAAGTATGGAGTTGGATCCAAAGGGTGGGAAGGTTGAGGATCTCTTCTTGGAAGAAGAAGAAGAAGAAGAAGAAGAAGAAGAAGAAGAAGAAGAAGAAGAAGAAGAAGAAGAAGAAGAAGAAGAAGAAGAAGAAGAAGAAGAAGAAGAAGAAGAAGAAGAAGAAGAAGAAGAAGAAGAAGAAGAAGAAGAAGAAGAAGAAGAAGAAGAAGAAGAAGAAGAAGAAGAAGAAGAGGAGAAAATGGATGGGAAATTGTTGGAGAGAGAAACAAAGTCCAGCCTATGGCTCCCAAGGGAGAAGCAGACAAGATTCATTTCACTGATATGAACAAATTATTCTTGTTACAACTGTGAGTACAACTGTTATTACACTATTACAGAAGTTAAAACCGATAGCAAGGCAATGTAGAATAGAGAATTATAAAAGCTAAATATGTAAGCCGATACAGAAGGCTGTAAAAACTATTTTATATTGTTATGTGTGTCTTGTTTTTTCTGTATTTGTGGTTGTTCGTTTTCTGTTTTTAAAGGTTAAAATGTTTAATAAAAACTATTTTTTTTTAAAAAAAAGATTCATTTTCATGGCTGTCAGCTTGGTAAGTCACCTTTGCTGTCCGCTCGGCCAAAGGTGGCTGGGCAGCTGCATTGAGCACAATAACCACTGCTTTCCAGGAGCTTCATAAAGAGGGAGGCACGGACCTGTTTAACACAACCGATATACCTGCTCCAGGTGCCTGGGAAGAGGTAAAAAAGTCAGGTTTGGTCAAACGGCTATCCAGCATTTCAAATCCAGGGCCCATTTTTGGAGAGAAGCAGGGTTAGGGTGACCATAAGCTCTCGTCTAGACCCTTTGGGTTTTATCTCTTCAATTTCTATTTCATACTATTTTCATAAAATCTTCCCCTTTATTATCTCTGTGCCTGGCTGTGGAAGGGACAGGAACACCAGACTGGGCCAAGTTTTATTTCATTTCCAGAGAAGTGTCTGTGGAGATTCTCAGTCATCCAGGTCACAGTTATCTCGAAGGAGCTTTTTCAAAAGGCAACTGGATTGGTTTTTTTCCTTGAGGAAGAAGAAAACATTTTGCTTCTCATCCAAGAAGCTTCATCAGTTCAGGCAGGAACCCACCATTCTTCTAGAACCAATGAAGCTTCTTGGATGAGAAGCAAAATGTTTTCCTATTTCTCAAAGAAAAAATAGTCTTTGAAAAAGCACCTTTGAGATGACCAGAAAAGGTTTCAACCCAGCCGCCTTACGATGGGATTTTGCAAAATTGCATTTCAGCAGGTTCTATAATTCAGAAAAAGGAACACTTCCTACTGCGGCTAGCCCCAAAGAACCAAAAGTATATATTTTGCAAGAAAGTAAAATAAAGTCTGCAAACATCCAAGCCAAACATGTTCGGGGCTATGGCACCGTCTCCCACGAATTGGCGCAAGGAGTCAGGCGCCACTGATGAATCAGGAGAACATTTTTCCAGATAATTGGCAGTGGAAGAAAAGAAAAGAAAAGAAAAGGCCTCAGATGAGAAGCTGCTGTGAGATGTGGAAAAATCCTGGAAGCAGCTATTAAAGGGGAAAAGAAGAACAGCAGCATCCCCCACACCCTGTCACGGAGGGTGCCGGCAGGAGGAAAGGCTCAGCGTCACTTGGGTGAAGAATTTCCTTTTCTCGGAATGATAGAGGTTTGTGCTAATAGAGCTCTCGTCATTTGGGCATGAAAAGGTGTTTTTTTGTTTTCGTTGTTTGTTGCCATGTGTTTTGAAAACCCGGAAAGAGTAATCTGGCTCCCAACATGTGCCGAATAGGATTCGCACGTTACGTGGCGTCTTCCGAGACTCTCTGCATAAATGGGGCATAGCATCCTCCCCTCAGTGGGATTGTGGGGTCCCAGGCCAAACAGAAGGTCACGTTGTGACTGGCTGAGAGCATACATCTAATTTTTAATTATTTTATTTATTTATTTATTATTATTATAAATGATACTGCGCTTCAATGGTTAGATGACCTAGACACTGATATTTGAACACACATCTTTTTAATATTTATATTTTATCGGCTTCTACTAATCTGGTTGAAATGTTAACATACATTACTAGTCCATGTATGATATGCGTTACGCTGAATAAATATGTGCATAAATAGATAACCTTCATTGGGCTCATCACTAGATGTTGCAAAAGACTCGGATTTAACCCAGCCTCAACCAAGACCTTTTCAACCACCAACCCTGGAATAAAATTCCCCTTAATAAACTGCATGTTCTGTCCATGAGCCACCAAGAGCCACAGGCCTCAGGCTTTATTTACTTATTTTACCTCTTTCCTATCTATTTCACCAATCTGCATGGGGAACCTGCAACTTTTAAATCATTTTAAACTGTTTGCATCGTCAAGATATGTCATCAAAGTTAAAATTTTACAAAGGGCTATTCTTATCTTCAAAGAACGCACCTATGGAGAAACACTTGATTGACAGATAGCAATCCTTGGGCAGGTCAACGTCGACTTACAACCATAATTGAGCCTGAAATTATGGTTGTAAGTCATGCTGACTGTTAAGTCAGTTATCACATGACCAACCTGATTTTATGATTTTTTTTGTGGCTGTCATTAAGGACCATTAAGGTCATTAAGCAAACACATTGTCCACAATGGGTGTGTCCTCCAAAAATGTCCTGAATCTCAGTCCCGTTCGTTTTTTTTTTTTTAAATTCGGTTTGTTTTTTTGGATATGGATTTAATCTTTTTTAACTTTTGGGATGTGTGTTTTTTAATGTTGTACGCCGCCCTGAGTCCTTTTGGAGAAGGGCGGCATATAAATCCAAATAAACCAAACCAAACCAAACCAAACCGTGACTACAGGATGTTGCAAACAGCTATAAATGCAGGCCAAGCACCTACAATGCAATCCCGAGAACTACCTGTTTCTTCCCAACTCAATAAGGTAGCCTCCTCTAAGCCCTCCCCCCTCCTGCATTTTGGGAAGAGGGAAAAGCAACTCTCAGGAATCCAGCATGGTCTATGGCCGTGATGGTGAACCTGTGGCACGCAAAGCCATATCTGCTGGCACGCAAGCCGTCAGTTCCAGCGCGCATGAGCATGCCGGGCAGCTGATTTTCGGCCTTCCCAGGCTTCAGGAAACCCTCCGGAGTCTGGGGAGGGCAAAAAATGGGCCCAACAGGCCTACTGGGAGTTCGTTTCCAGAGGCAAGCAATGTGGCAAGCGTGGGGTGGTGGTGTTGCATGCTCATGCTCATGTGGGGCCGCGCTTTAAATTATGGGTGCTGGCACACAGAAACAAAAATGTGCGCTTTTGGCAACCAACAACAAAAAGGTTAGTCATCCCTGGTCTATGGTTACAAACAACCAGGTTATGCTGAGATTAATGGAAGATTTGCTAAGCAATTCAATGTAATCAATTGTTGGGGGCAAGAGGCAGACTCTGCAAAGCCCCATGCAGCAGTGCATAAGTCTAAGGGCCATTGGCTCACGTCTGTCACCATCTTTTAGAAACAGCTGCTCTTGAATCTCTTGTGGGCAGGGAATGTCTTTTCCGCACCACCTCCTCACCCCGTTAACAAGGCCATCGGAAGCCATCGGAAGTTAAAGTGCAAACAGATCTCTCTCTCTATGAAGGCTGACTGGAACAGCAGACGGAATCTCTTCCCCAGTGCATCAAACTGTACCTTGGAGATTTTTCACACACCCTTTGCTTTTAAGGGTTTTTAAAAAGTTTTTTAAATGGTTTTTTTCCCTTCTCCTTTTTTTCTAGTAAAAAGAAGGTCTAGGGGTGATTGGACAGCAGTGTTCCAGTATTTGAGGGGTTGCGACAAAGATGAGGGAGCCAATTCTTTTCCACAGCACCTGAAGGCAAGACAAGGAGCAATGGATGGAAACTAATCAAGGAGAGAGCCAACCCAGAATTAAGGAGAGGTTTCCTAATGGTGAGGACAATTAACCAGTGGAACGGCTTGCCTGCAGGTGCTGTGGGTGCTGCACCCCTGGAGGATTTTAAGAAGAGACTGGATCGCCACTGGTGTGGTGAGGTCTCCTGCTTGAGCGGGGGTTAGACTAGAAGACCTCCAAGGTACCTTCCAACTCTGTTATTCTATGTTCTAAGGACTAGATGACTGCAAAGAAATACAATCCTTCTCCCTACCCCACACCCCCCAATCCTATCAGAGCCTCTCCTTCCATGTCCCCCCCCCCCATCCCTTCCAACTTTGTTGTTCTAATTCTAACTTTTGGATGAGAAATGAAATGTTTTCTTCTTCCAGTTGCATTTTGAAGAAAAAAGCACTTTTGAGACAACTAAGACTCGGAGGACTGAGAATCTCCACAGACATCCAGCCTACAACATCTGCTTGGGGAACATCTACAATCATGAATGGTCATGGGAGACCTTCTGATGTTGCCAAATCTCCAACAATATCAGCCTACCTGGGCAGCATCAAAGAACTCCGTATCTGAAAGTAATGACCTGTGTGTTGATGACTTTTAGAAGGCCCTAATGGAGAGACCATATGGTTAATCTAATTCCATTCTTACATGAGGGACTAGTATGATGTCCTGACATCTGGTGGGACCCAGGAGAAGGGCCTCCTCCGTGGTGGCTCCCTCTCTGTGGAATCATCCCTCTGGAAATCAGATTCCCCCCCCCCCCCATTCTCTTCTGACGCTTCTGCCAGAGGACCTGGGGAACCAGAGCAGGAGGAGGGAGTCCATTCAATGGCTGGTGTGAATGTGTGTTGTCCCTGGGGTGGGGGTGGATGGGAGTTTATTATTTTATTATTTTGGTTTTTTTACTATTTTTATTTCTTTTATACTGGCAGTATAAATTTTGTAAATAATAAATAAATGTCCATGGAATTTCAAATCTGAATAAAAAGGAAATACTTTTTCTTTTTAAATGGACATTGGATTAGATTGCTAAACTGTGGAAGATTTCAGGATATTCAGTTGAATTGGAATGACATCCGGGATGAGGACATTGAAAGCTTGCAAGATCTTAGAGGCAAAATTGATGGAATCTTTCATCATACGAATGACCGCTTAGAAAAATATTTTTGGATGCACAACACTCTCAACTCTTACCCCATGTTCACATACAAGAACCTTTCTACTACTATACACCCAAGACAGGAGCTACAAATCAAAGTTCCGCTTACTACACTGTTATCCTCAACTAAAAATATGCTGGTAACTTCCAGCTGTGCAACACTAAAGATATAACGGGTAAAACGTCTGATCAGAGGTAGCCCTTGACTTACAACCATTTGTTTAGCAACTACTCAAAGTTACAACGGCAAGGAAAAATGTGACCGATCCTCGCACTTACAACCATCGCCGCATCTTCACAGTCACATAATCAAAATTTGGGTATTTGGCAACTGGCACGCAATTTATGACGGTTGCAGCATCCCAGCCTCACGGAAAGGCCGCTTGCAAACTTCCCTGCCGCTCAAGTCAAAGGAGTGGGGAAGCCAGCTTTGCTTAAGGACTAAGAGACTAACAACTGCAATGATTTGCTTGACAAGGGTAGCAAAAACAATGACAATGAATGGCGCCTGACTCACTTACTCGCTTAGCAACGAAAGTTCTGGTGGTCTCAATTCTAAGCCAAGGGCTACCGGTGCTGCTACCTCTTCTTCCTCAGCATTCCTTGCTTTTAAAGCATGGGGATTTTTGCTCAGCTGCATCGCTTCTTCCCTGTTTCTTTCAACCTTCCAGGTAGGAGATTTCGAACTTCTGAGGCATGAAACGGAGCCCAGGAATTCTACCAGCAGGCAAAGAAAGCATGCAAAGCAGGGGGGGCTCATGCCGGTTCGGACCAGTTTGGGCAAACCGGTAGTTGCAACCTGTGGGTGGGCTGGGCCACCTGCCCTGGCACTATACTGTCCTATTTAGCCATGTTTTTGATGTCACACACATGGGTGCAAGGTGCGCGAGCGAGCGAAGCACATGCGTGGAAGGCTGGGTGCATGTGTGGATGGTGCGCCTGTGAACGAACCAAGCATGCAGTGCGTGTGCACTCACATTTTCAGTGCTGGGTGACCCGGTTGTTAATTCATGTGCTGCCCACCTTTGATGCAAAGGAAATAAAGCTACAGTAGGGATATGGAGATGGTCTTCTCTTTGCAAACCCCTCCCCCCTGTCCAAATGCCCCACTTGCATAAAACAAGCTCTTTTGTCTTTGGTGGGAACATTTGCTTCAAGAAGGTTTAGGCCTCATTATTCAGCAAGAAACTAAATCTCTCCCAGCCCTTTGCATGCCAGCTTCTCTCCAGTCCTTCAATGGAGGTTCTCTGCCCACTAAAAAGTAAGCCAAGAACTGGGCCCTCCTTGTGAGCAGCAGCAGGCGAGAATTCTGGTATCTTACATTTGGGGGCAGGAGTGGAAAACAGGCCCCTCTAATCTGCTTGGGGCATTAAAGCTGATTAAGTCTGATGCTAATGATTAAAAAGAGGGAGAAAACAGGAGGTGCGATTTAGGAGGGCAGGAATAGAGGTTTAGAAAAATGCAAGAAACCGATTTCCTAAACCGGGTCAATTTTGGAGAAGAGCCCATCAAAAATTTTACTAGAGGATCCAATATAAATTGACTTTACTGATAAGGTATGAAATGTTATTGGTTTTCCCCTCAAATGCAATCCCATATGTATTTATTCAGCGGTGACCCTTATTTTTGAAGGCTGAAATTTGCAAACATCATCCTCTCTCTCTAAAAATGTTCCAGACATTAAAAATGGGTTACTGGGGGAACTCTCTTCTAATGGGGGACCTTGGGACCTTGCTTGAGGAAGCAGAATGAGTGAGGGTTATGTCAGGGTCTTCCCACGCCAAGAAGGATCTGGATCTGTTCAGCTCTTCTAGAACCATCTGGGCCCTGTGCCAGATGGGACTCAAGGAGGGGCTTCCACCTGTGAGGGTTTAATGGCCAGAAGGAATAACTTGAAGACCAAGAACAGGGGTGTCAAACTCAAGGTCTGTGGGTCACATCTGGCCTGTGGGGCCAGCCTGGAAATAGCAAAGGACCGGCCCATGGTGCCTCTGGCAGTCAAAATAAGGTGGGGTGGGGGCAACCTGGACAGCCTCCTGCAGCACTCTTCTGTCCAAAACGGAGAGTGGGGGGGGGTGCACGTGCGTCCCCACAGAGGAGAACTACAAAGCTGATCCGGCCCTTGAAGAAATCTAGTTTGACACCCCTGACCAAGAAGAAGAGAAGTGACCAAGGCCAAATGACAGAAAAGGCATCTGAGTGGGCAGAATGGTAAATCTAAGAAAGCATCTCCAATACAACCCTCCCTAATGCTCACAAACATGAAGGGAGGGAGAGGGAAAACTCATTCAGCCTTGCAAAGATTCCACTTTTCTAACCTTATAATAAAAGTAATATTAGCCTGCATGACTTTGCTCTCCTAATTTGGTCTTCCTTGAAGAACTGACCGACAGGCCGATTTGAATTGCTTCCAGACCAACCTCAGAAGCCTGGAAATTCATATCCTCAACCAGAAGGGAAGCCAAGTCCCCATGTTAGGGATCGCCTGGACCCACAGGATCATTGGGTGACCTCCTGCAGGAGGGGGAATGTTCCTTCCGTCCCAGTCAGCCTTGGCGTATCCTAAGGAGCAGGACATGAACGAAACCTCCTCTATTTCAAATTGTTGTTGACTACCGGAAGTCTGGAGGCTTCAGTGAGGCCTGGGTGGATGCACTGGGGGAGGGGAGGGGGGGAGAGCGCGCAGGGGGGGGGGGGAGGTTGTGCACGCACGCACAGGGGGAAGGGCATTGCAGGATGGGTGTATTGCACCTGAGCAGAAAAACGTTCGCCATCATTGATCCAGAAAATAGACAAATTCAGTAGCTGAGTTACATGTGCCAGTAGTCCTTAGCTTACAACAGTTCATTTAGTGACTTTGAAGTTACAACGGCATTGAAAAAGGTGACTTACGACCGTTTTTCAGTTATGACCTTCACAGCATCCCCATCATCACATGATCAAAATTCAGATACTTGACAACTGACTCATTCTTATGACGGTTACAGTGCCCCGAGGTCACGCGATCCCCTCTTGCAACCTTCTCACAAGCAAAGTCAACGGGGAAGCCAGATTCACTTAACAACCATGTTACTAACTTAACAACTGCAGTGGTTCACTTAACAACTTCCTTGCAATGGCAAGGAAGGCCATAAAGTGGGGCAAAATTCACTTAACCAATGTTTCACTTAGCAACAGACTACCTGTACTGTGTAAATCCAGCCACCAAGTTGAACAGTTGGCCACTATCTTCTTTCCCACAGTGGCAAGCAGGAATGTCATTGCCCAGAATTCTGGCCTACAGTCAGTGGTGGGATTAAAGAAATTTACTACCAGTTCTGTGGGCTTGGTGGGCGTGGCAGGGGAAGGATGCTGCAAAATCCCCATTCCAGGCCTGCTCCAAACTTTACCACTGAATCTCAATTTTTGCTGTGATGGAAGAGAGAAAGTACTACACGGATGGGAAGTAATATGAGACTAATTAATACAATGATGGGTACAATCCAGTGGTGGGATTCAAACTTTTTTACTACCGGTTCTGTGGGTGTGGCTTGGTGGGTGTGGCATGGGAAGGTTACTGCAAAATCCCCATTTCCTCCTGATCAGCTGGGACTCGGGAGGCAGAGACTAGATGGGGGCGGGGCCAGTCAGAGGTGGCATTTGCTGCTTCTCCAAACTACTCAAATCTTCCGCTACCGCTTCTCCAGAGCTGGTCAGAACCTGCTGAATGTCACCTCTAGGGACGGTCTAGAAATCCATTTCTGTCCATGCCGATCCCACATCTAGGAGGTTTCCAGGGATCTCCCCTCAGCCAGGCAGTTGTCCAGGTGTGCCCCTACGTGCACTGTGTGTGGGATCGATGTTCCCTCTGGGCCACCTGCCCTTGACACATCAAAGCCACTGTCTAGCCTGAACTGTCAACAAAGGAGGGGATGAGCAAAGGGGCCTCTTCCATCTCCTGGTCAGGAAGGACAGAGTAAACAGCAGGAGCTCAAATGTCACCCCAGAGGACCAGGATCTTCCCTGGCATGTGACTCGCTCCACAGTCCAAACAGGTTGGCTAAACGGAAGTGGGGAAAACATCAACTGCGACTTCATGTCAAAGAGGGAAGGAAGGAAGACAAAATACCACCACCACCACTAGCAGTACGATGGGGAAAAAAAGACATAAGAAGGCATCTGGGATACACGTAGTCCTCAACCTATGACCACAGTTGAGCAAGACAGTTGTTAAGTGAGTTTTGCCTTGAAGGTCTTCTAGTCCAATCTCTATCTATACCATGCCAGACAAGTTCTAGCCCAGTCTCTTCTTAAAAGCCTCCAGTGATGAACTAGCCATAACCTCTGGAGGCCAGCTGTTCCACTGGTTGATTGTTCTTACTCTTAGGAAGTTTCTCCTCAATTCCAGGTTGCTTCTCCTTGATTAGTTTCCATCCATTGTTTCTTGTCTTGCTGTCTGTTGGTTTGGAGAATAGGTAGGCCCCCTCAAACACTGGACGACTGATATCATGTGTGTCCCCCCCCTGTCCTTCTTTTCATTAAAATAGGCACACCCAGTTCCTGCAATCATTCTTCATATGTTTTAGTCTCTTCCTGCAAATGGGAAGGCACATCCTTCTCATGCTCCTTCTCCTAACTCTTTCATGTGAAAATGCATACAATCTGAATAAAGCAACAGGTCAGCATCCAAAGCAGGACTTTTAGGATTTCTCTTTCCTTTCTTTGTAAAGGCATCTTAACCTTCAGATTCCTCTCTGCTCTATCCAAGAGGCTGTGAGAAGGGGGCCTCATCCTGTTATCCCACCAACTTAGCTTCAGGCAAGACCAATTTCTCAACCTTACTAACTTTAAGTGCAGACAGCTGAAAGTTCCCAAAGGTGAAAAACACGATGCTACACCATGAAGAGGGGATGCAATGCTGGCTGAGTCCTCTATGCCAAGGGTGTCCAAACTTGGGAACTTTAAGACTTGTGGACTTCAACTCCCAGAATTCCCCAGCCAGCTATGCTGGCTGGGGAATTCTGGGAGTTGAAGTCCACAAGTCTTAAAGTTCCCAAGTTTGGACACCCCTGCTCTATGCTATTCCACCGTTCTGACAGGCCATAGCTGAAATTTACCAGCTGTTCCTCGTTCTGTGGAAGGTCTAAAATGGGACATTGGTGTGTGTGTCCTTTACAAAGGGAGGGGGAAGCATCTGTGAGTCAATGTTGACTCCTGGCAATATGCCTGCAGTTTCCCTGGCAAGCTTTCAGAAGTGATTTGCCCTTGCCTGCTTCCTAGGGCCGAGAGAGAGTAACGGGCCCAAGGCCGCCCAGCTGGCTCCATGCAAAACGCAGGACTAGAACCCAGGGC
Organism: Natrix helvetica; assembly: GCF_964273705.1. Taxonomy (NCBI): domain Eukaryota; kingdom Metazoa; phylum Chordata; class Lepidosauria; order Squamata; family Natricidae; genus Natrix; species Natrix helvetica. The sequence goes on along the minus strand of NC_138562.1, from coordinate 1,933,178 downwards.
TTCCAGCTTCTGGCATTAATCAGTACAGCAAACTGGCTCTATAAAATAGACGTTGCTGGGGAGGGGGGGGGGACATCACTGAAGGCTTTCAAGAAGAGACTGGAGACCCGTTTGTCTGAAATGATACAGACCCGTGATAGCCAACCTATGGCATGTGTGCTCGAAGTGGCACACGGAGCAATGCTGCCTGGCACGTGTGGCGTTGCCTGTTCCTCTTCTGGGCTTTTGGCATGCATGCGCATGTGCCAATCAGCTGGCAGAGTTGGTCTTCCGTTTTCCGGCATGAGCATGCACGCCAGCCAGCTGATCGGCACATGCGCTTGCACCAGTAACTAGAAGACTTGTCGGCCGGCACGCATGCGCTTGCCAAAAAATAGGGGTGTATTTTCTGGCATGCGCATGCAGTAGGGCAGCTCCTCTTCCCGGTCACAGCCCAGACGAGCGCATGCACAAAGTGGTCCCTTTTGGGCACTCAGTGCTCCGCATGAACGCACGAGCTGCCCTTCTGGCACTCGGTTCCGAAAAGGTTCGCCCTCACTGATATACGTAGACTCTCCAGCTCGAGCAGGGGGTTGGACTAGATGACCTCCAAGGCCCCTTCCAACTCTGTTACTCTACGTTCTACACGTGCTTGTACTGAACTATCGCAGATCTGGCAAGGGAATGCCAAGGGAAGCCATGGGCTACAATTCACAGCAAATCTGAAGGGCCACCAATGGTCCTGGCACGTCCAGTTCTTTGGGGAGACCACAGCCAGAAGGAAAGATGACCAGCATCAGGCTGACCGCTGGCCATGGCTCCTGCCTCCGATGTAACAGGTGAAGGCGAAGAGACTTCAGCAGCTGTTGCTGGAGGTTAGCAGTTCAAGAGGATAAACACTATTTCCATGTCGGTGCGGCTAAGGACTTAATGAGATGAGCCAGTCACAAGGGAGGACAAATTGCCTTGGAGCAAGTGGGAAAGGCCTAATAAAGGTAGTCCTCCAATTACAATGCTTCGTTTAGTGACTGTTTGAAGTTACCATGGCACTGAAAAAAGGGACATATGATCACTTTTCACATTTACGACCGTTGCAGCATCCCCAGGGTCACATGATTGAAATTCAGACACTTTGCAATTTACTCATATTTATGACGGTTGCAGGGTCCGAGGGTCATGTGATCCCTTTTGTGACCTTCCGACAGGCAAAGTCCTCGTGCTCACATGATCAAAATTCAGGTGCTTGTAAATTGGGCAGGGGGCTGGACTAGAAGACCTCCAAGGTCCCTTCCAGCTCTATTCTATTCTATTTCTATTCTGATTCGTATTTATGACGGTTGCAGTGTCTTGGGAGTGAGATGATCTCCTTTTGCAACTGATGAGCAAAGTCAATGGAGAAGCCAGATTCATTTAGCAACTGTGTTACTATCTTAACAACTGCAGTCATTCATTTAACAACTGTGGCAAGAAAGGTCGCAAAATGGCCCAAAACTCAGTTCTCTCACAACCGTTTCACTTAGCAACAAAAATTTTGGGCTCAATTGTGGCTGTAAGTCGAGGACCACCTGTAGCCAGTGCTTTGTGTTTGCCTTGCCTGGTCATGCCTTCATCCTCCAAAAGGAAGCCAATATTCCTGACCCCTGGCTGAAGTCCATCTCTTCCTCTGCCGCAGCTGAAGGCCAGATGTTCTTGAAGATGTTGTTTTCTTAAAGCCGAGGCAGGCCGGGAGCACAGACCCACTTTCAAAAAAAACCCACTGAGAAGAGCCAGCTCTTATTTGCTGAGACAGCAACCAAATGTGAATCGGTTCTTTTTTTTCAATGACATACTCAAACTTGAATGAAAAAACCAAATAATTTTGTCCTTGTAATAGTGACATCTTAAATTATAATTAATACCTATTTTTTCCTCGTCTCTCTTCTCAATACTCTAAGCTATCTAAATAATATAAAGTTAATATTCTTTAATCATATTAAATACGCATCACTCTATTGAAATAATACAATTTATTCAAGATTTATGACCATAGCAAAAAGCAAAGAAAATTCACTAGGTAGCTTTAATAGGATACCCAGCCATCTACATTTGGGGAGAGGGTCACAAAGACTTCTGACAGAAATCTCTCCCCCACCCCACATTATCCCAGGCCTTTGGCCACTGGCTGGTTTGGAAGGGGAGCTGCCAAGGAGAGGATATCTTTAAGGCCACTAATTTTAGATGCCATGGAAAAGGAGCAGGGAAAGCAGGGCTGGCCAATATGAAGAATGGTTGCAAGAAACATACCTAGTTTAATGAAAAGAAGAACTAGGGGTGACAAGCTAGCAGTCTTCCAATATTTGAGGGGCTGCCACAAAGAAGAGGGGGTCAACCTATTCTCCAAAGCATCTGAAGGCTGGACAAGAATCAATGGATGGAAATTAATCAAGGAGAGAAGCAACCTGGAACTAAGGAGAAACTTCCTGACAGTGAGAACAATTAACCAGTGGGAGGGCTTGCTGTGGGTTCTCTCCATCACTGGAGGTTTTGTAAGAAGAGATTGGGCATCCATTTATCTGAAATGGTATCGGTCTCCTGCCTGAGCAGTGGGTTGGACTAGAAGACCTCCAAGGCCCCTTCCAACTATGCTATTCTGTTATATCCACACAACATTCAGACTAGCAACGCGTTGGTATTTCCTGTTGGGAATTAACTCTTTCACAGCATGGCAACAAAGCTGCAGTTGGCTAAATAAAAAGCTAAAATAGAAATTCCAGAGACAACAACAAAGAGTTTGCCATCTTTTGCCGGAGGCAAGAACCCACAGGCGGCCTCCCAGGGGGGGATGAGGAGGCCAAGGTTGGTCAAAGTGAAGACAAACTTAAACGCTGGATCCACAGATTAATTCACCGTTTCTTTTATGCCTTCGAAGGTCTAAAATGGGGACAATTGTGTGTTCTTCTAGGCATTTTTGTTTGTGGGTGTGTTTTTAGTCAGTGTTGATTCCAGAGCTCTGGCCAATGGCTGGCTTGTGGGGGGGGGGGCTGTCAAAGAGAATAACTGGAGGATTAGACACATTTTCAAACAGACAGCTTGATCTAGTGGTTAGAGCACCAGGAGGCTGTGGGTTCTACTCCCGCCTTACACATGAAAGCCGGCTGGGGTGATTTTGGGCCAGTCATTATGAGGCACTGAGTTCTAGTCCCACCTTAGGCACGAAAGCCAGCTGGGTGCCCTTAAGCCAGCAGTGCTGTCTCAGTCCAACCTGCCTCACAGGGTTGTTGTCCCAGGAAAAATAGGAGGAGGAAGGAGTATTAGGCATGTTCACTGGCTTGAGTTATTTATAACAAGTTGAGATTAAAAGATTAAACATAAGATATATGTTTACGTATTTATATATACATATAAAAATTACACAGTTTCAGAAGTGTTTTCCCCTGACTCAAGATGCCAGAGGATCGCAACAGGGGATGACGTGATCCTGGGACATAGCAAAGGTCATAAATTAAATAAATATAAATAAAATAAATATGAACCAGTTGTCAAACATCTGAATTTTGGTCACATAACCATAGGGATGCTGCAAAGGTCGTAAACTGTGCAAATTGGTCATAAATAGCTTTTTTCACTGCTTTGTAACTTTGATCACTAAATGAAATGTTGTAAGTCGAGGACTGCCTATATATGTAGGATACATAAGTCCCTGGCTTTGCTGCCAACACGCCAGAACATCCAAGAGGCAAGAAACACTTAACTCAGTTTATACCAGGCACAGTTGCCAGGAAACAGCTGAGCTGGAGCATATATTTCTATAGTGCATTTAATGAAAGCTTCGTCCCAACATCATGTCACTGTCCTGGTGTTCAGCATTAATTAGCTGCTGCTACCTTCTTCTTAGCAATATTTCATTAGCTTATATAACAGCTTGTTCACGCTTCGCCTTAAGTAAAAATGCAATTTCTGTTTGGCTTGACACAAGATAAAAAAAAAAACCCAGCTGTTCTGTTTTGTAAGCCACAGGTTTTGGCATTCTGTCTGTCAACCAGGCTGCCTTGGCTTGTTCAAACATAGCATGACTTTATGGGATGTATGAGCCATTGGATCCAGTCCAATTTTTTTTCTTTCTATCTTTCTTTCTTTCTTTTTCTTTCTTTCTTTCTTTTTCTCTTTCCTTCATTCTTTTTCTCTCTCTTCCCGCCTCTTTCTTTCTCTCTTTCCCCTTCCTTCCTTCCCTTCCTCTTTCTTTCTTTCTTTCTTTCTTTCTTTCTTTCTTTCTTTCTTTCTTTCTTTCTTCTTTCTCTTTCTTCTTTCTTTCTTTCTTTTCCTGTCGGTCTGTCTTTCCACCTCTCTCCATCACAGGGGAACTATATATTAGTGCCAGTCAGAATTGTAAGAGATAGCAGTGATCTGGCAAATCTTGGACAGGTCAATACAATATATAATGTTAATCAGTTGTAAGTTCTTCAAAATGAGCAACAATTAATTTATTATTGTAGTTAATTTGCTTAAACACAGGTGACTGCAGAGGGAGCTAAAGATAAAATCAAGGCTGAAATCTTACTCCTTTTCACGTACAACTGCCCAAATTTTGTTCACGTGACTGCAAGGCCCCTGTTATCGTCATTATCTTGCTTCAGGCCAAGGTGTCTCTTATCTGAGCAGTGCCTTGACAGTGTCTCTTTGCCTTGTCTCCCAAGGTCGTTTTCACACCACACATTTTACTGGTTATTGTTCTGCTTCCGGGAAATTCCAAGATCTAAAGCTCTATACAATTTGGCCAAGAAAAAAAAAAAAGCATCATCTTCCATAGGTGACCAGGTTTTTAACAACCTGGAAGAGATTTTTTTCTTTTCCTTGAGAGAGAGAGAGAAAGGGAGAGCGAGGGAGAAGAGGAGAGAAAGGGAGGGAGGAGTGGGGAAGAGAGGGAGAGAAGGGGGACAGAGTGGGGACAGAGGGAGGAGGAGAGACAGAGAGACAGGAGGGAGAGACAGATGTTTGGTGAAGGCAAAGGACGGGGCTCTGTGGTGTTTTCTCTGGCAATCTACCTGTTTTCCTTTCCATTGCAAGCAAAGATATATGTTGGTACCAAAAGGTTTGGGGCTTCTAAACCATTTATTGATTTGGGCTTTATTTAAAATGCCTGCATTCTGAATGGGTTTGTTTTGATCCTTCGATTATTCTGCATTTCAGCTGCCTTGGATGAAAAAGCAAACAAATATATTAAAATGAGATGTCCACCTACATGAATATGGTAAATAAATGAATGCAACACTAATACAAAAATGTTGGGAGCAAGCTTCACGATCCCAATCCCCCAAAATGGGCTAATATTGTTCTTGGGTGTGCCCCCCCCCCCGAAAAGCCAACAGCTTACCCTGACCTTAAAGGGCTTATCTCAGCCCCCCCAGTTTGCTTATTTCTCTTTCTTCCCGTCCAAACTCCAGCGGCATTTTTCTCATTCTTTAGCTGTAATTTCATGGGAAGGCAAATCTGGGTGGGCTTGGAAGGAAAAAGAGACGGACAACGTCTGGCAGCTGTTGGCATTTGAAGAATCGAAACACCCTTTGGCATTTCAAGTGGAGTCTGTGGTTGGAAGGCTTGTCTTAGGCTAAAGATTGCACAGGATGATTTAAAACACACACACACAGACACAAATAAAGACACTTACAGAAATAACAGAAGAAAAACAGAGTTGGAAGGAGCCTTGTAGCTCTTCTAGTCCAATTCCTGGATCAAGGCAGAAGACCTTATCATGTCGGGCAAATGATTGTCCAGTCTATTCTTGAAAACCTCCAGCAATGGAGCACCTACAGCTCCAGGAGATAAACTACTCCACTGATTAATTGTTCTCACTGTTGGAAAATTTCTTCTTATTTCTAGATTGGATTTCTCTTTAATGATCTTTCCACCTGTTGTACAAATGATTGTAAGTCGAGGACTACTTGTATACCTCATCTGATCTGAGGTTGAACATCTCTCCCAAAACAATTTCAGCTAATCAAAGATTATCACCAGATGTGGTTGATGGTTTGGTTGGCTTCCTAAGAGGCTTGGACCATTTATGTTCATCATTGGCTCAACGACTCTTGGGTTTGATGGCAGCAAGGCTGTTCTGTGAAGCCATCTGCTTGGAAATTTGTGGGTTTCCTTGGTTGACCACTTGGAGAACTGACTGCTGGATTGGATGTCCAGTTCAGAGAGACACTGCTTAAGATTGATGGAGAGTGAAAGATTTGGTATTCTGTCTATGCTACCGTCTCCTAACGGAACTCAACCCTGACTGTTCTTTGGAAGGACAGATACTGGAACTGAAGCTCAGATACTTTGGTCATCTAAGAAGAAGAAGAGAAGACTGGTGAGAAGAGACTCTGAGGTTGGGAAAGATGGAAGGCAAAAGGAGAAGGGGGCAGAAGAAGATGAGATGGTTAGGTAGTGTCATTGACATAATGAACATGAATTGGGGCAAATCCAGGGAGACAGTGGACATTAGTGGGACCTGATGTGCTGTGGTCCATGGAGCCGCGAAGAGTCAGACATGACTTAGTGACTAAACAACTATGCTACCTCCATGTCATAGACTTTGAACCAAAACGGCTCATTTCTGGGGCAAATCAACATTCTCTTAATAATTCTGCTAGATGGAGGGGGTCAAAGTTAGCTTTGCGTGGATTTGTATAGTCAAGCGGCCTGCAGTTTTATTTGGTTCATTGCTATAACTACTGCATCACCTTCAGGAAACACACAAGAAAGGAGCTCCTAGCAACTGGTACCACAATGTCCATAATTCTTTCAACTTGGACTGATACGACTTGAAGGCCAAAATATCTGGATGGCACCTGGTGCCTGATCAGCCAAAAGGAGAGGATGTAATTATTTTTTATTAAAAAATAAAAAACATTGAATTGAAAAAAAGCTCAAAGGTTTTATGGACGCACTAGGCAAACCTTGTTTGATTATAATTAATAAGATTATGTTTTTGTTGCAGATGAATTGACCCTTGTTTGTCCCTCCAGCTCCCTTTCATGGGCACAGAATTTTTTCCCTCTCTTGCTCCAGGTACAGGTAGTCCTCGGCTTACAACAGTTCGTTTAGTGACCATTCAAAGTTACAACAGCACAGAAAAAGTGATCTATGATTTTTCACACAACCTCGCTTAACAACTGTCTTACGTAGCAACAGAAATTTTGGGGTCAATTGTGGTTATGAGGATACCTGCAATCTTGATGGAATAAAACTAACAATCACGCTTTTGAGGAGATTAAGGATTCTGATAAAAGATGTTGCTGGAATTAAACCAATTGTGGACATTTTGCATTGGAAAAACGATAAACAACTTCTTCAGATCTCTGCAGGAATGTCTGTTTCTCAAAGGAACTCTGGTCGATCCATGGGCATTTGTTCGGTTAGGCTTTCAAAATGGCCACCGTCCCTCCCCACTGTGTCATTAGGGTGTTCTCCATATTGGCCACAGAGCCAAAGGATGTCACACAGAAACATCCCAGGGCTGCGTTTTGGTTGACCTCTAGAAAGCCAGCATATACTCTATGAGTAATGAGCTGGTGTGTCCTTGCACAAACAAACAAACAAACAAACCACTTTTACCCAATTCGGGATGATATAGCCAAGTTTGGGATGCACAAACCTGTTTTCGAGACACCTAAAAAACCTTTAGGTATCAGCTCATTTTGATCTGGAAAAAAATGTGCTGCCCAAAATTCTACATACAGTACTACAGTGTCCTACTAGCTTAGTGACACATCTCTGCCCCACTTGATTCTGTTAATTTTATTCAAACTTTTGTTTTTTTTTAATTAATGGGAGGCTAGAATATTACTGTGCATCAATTTACAGATTAATTACAGATTAGGTTGACAGAGTTGGAAGGGACCTTGTAGGTCATCTAGTCCAACCCCCCGCCCAAGCAGGAGACCTTGCACCATCTCTGACAGGTGGCAGTCCAGTCTCTTCTTGAAAGCTTCCAGAGATGAAGCTCCCACAACTTTAAAAGGCAAGCTGGTCCATTTTTTCCAATTTGGAGAAGTGTTTCTCAATCTTGGAAACTTTGAGGTGGGTGGACTTCAACTCCCAGAATTCCCAGATGGGAAGACAATAAAGCTTGTAACTGTTTGGGCCACATCTCCAGTTTTGGTCACCCTGATATAAAAAAGATGTTGAGACTCTAGAAAGAGTGCAGAGAAAAGCAATTAAGATGGAAACTAAAGCATAGGAAGAATGTCTAAAAGATGGACTACGGGTGACATGATAGCAGTCTTCCAATATTTGAGGGGCTTACACAAAGCCCCTCAAAAGCCCCTTTTGTGAAAGAAGAGGGGGTCAAGCTATTCTCCAAAGCACCAGAAGGCAGCTCAAGAGGTTAACAGGTAGAAACTTATCAACCTGGGCCTAAGGAGAAATTTCCTGACAGTGAGAACAATTAGCCAGTGGCATGACTCCAGAAGTTGTGGGTGCTTCAATACTGGAGCTTTTAAAGGAGAGACTGGACAGTCACTTGCCTGGAATTGTACCGGTTTCCTACTCAAGAAGAGGTTGGACTAGAAGACCTCCGAGATCCCTCCCAACTCTGTCATTCTGTATTCTGTAAACACCTGTAACAACTGTTCAAATGGCTTCTGCTCTTCCTTTTGCTATAAAGCAGTGTTTCTCAACCTTGGCGACTTGAAGTCCTGTGGGCTTCAACTCCCAGAATTGCTGGCTGGGGGATTCTGGGAGTTAAAGTCCACAGGACTTCAAGTCGCCAAGGTTGAGAAACACTGCTCTAAAGGCTTTCTTTATTATGGTGGCTTTTGAAAGCAAAGGGACCTAAACTGAGAATGGAGTCAGGAAGCTTTTCGTCTCAATGCAGGTGCCTACAAATATAGATAGTCCTTGATTTATGTCCACAATTGAGCCCAAAATTTCTGCTGTTGAAACATTTGTTAAGTGAGTTTTGCCCTGCTTTACGACCCTTCTTGCCACAGTTGTTAAGTGAATCACTGCAGTGGGTAAGTGAGTAGGTGGTGAAGTGAATCTGGCTTCCCGCTTGTCTTTGCTTGTCAGATGGCTGCAAAAGGTGATCGCGTGACCCTGGGGCACAGCAATGGTCCTAAGGATGAACCCGTTGCTAAGCATCTGGACTTTGAGCCCATTGGTCTGTTGGGAGGCTACAAAGGTTGGAAGTGTGAAAAACGCTCATAAACCACTGTTTTCAGTGCCGTTGTAATTTATTTATTATTTATTTATTTTACTGTGCTTCTAGACCGCCCCCTCTCCCAAAAGGGACTTGGGGCGGTGTACAGTCCATGCAAAGAATATCAAAATACAATAAATAGAAGAATTAAATATGTACAGTTAAATATGGAGGAGGTTAAAATAGAATTAAAAAGAACTGTACAGTTAGCCAGTATATATAAATATAATTTTAAAACCCCTAAGACACACACAAATTAAATTAAAACAAATACCCCTAAAATAACCAGTTAATAGTACGTCTACCAGGAGGTAACAGTTGTAGTTATGCCAGGCCCGCTAATCGGAACAGGTGAGTCTTTGAACAGTAAATTTGAACAGTCACTAAATGAACTGTTGTAAGTCAAGGACTGTGTGTATGGCACCTGGGGTTTACCGGAGACGTTGCACAGCACAGCTGCACCGCCAGTAAAAAGCCTCTGATGTCATCGCAACGCCTGTGTGGCAGCCAAGTCAGGTTTCCTGGCACGCAGAATGTCTGGGCTTCTATCCCGATATTCCTGCTCTGAGCCTTTTGCTTCCTCCAAGCATTTAGGGCAGGTGTAGATGAATATCAGGTACTCCTTGACTTATAATTGACTCTGCTAATTAGGACTGCAAGTTCAAATAGCGAGTCACTATGTGACTAGACCTGATTTTATGTCTTCTATTGTGACGGTAGTTGAACGAATACCATGGCCGTTAAGTAAATCCATTGTTTGCTATTGGACATTCCCCCCCCCCCCTCGAAACTGCAAGTAAACACCGATTTCCATAAACACGACTGTAAATCATGATCACATGACTAGAAGATGCTGCAGTGTACATGCAGGCTGGTTGCTGGCACTGACAATACAGACCTCGGGGAGGCTCACTGGTGGATTCCTACCAGTTCGGACCAGTTCGGACGAACCAGTAGTGGTTTGGTGGCCTGGGTCACTGGAACCAGCAGCGACGCAGGCCTGCCACGGCCATGAACCGGTTCTCCGGGTGGTGCCATAGGCTCTGCCATCTTGTTTTTGGCTTCTGCGTATGCGCAGCACATTTTTTGTACTGCGCAAGCACACGCACTCACGCTGCATACCCACGAGCGAACCAGAAGTCGTGGCTGCCGGAACCCACCCCTGGGGAGGCTCCTACACTGTATCTTTGAAACCGGGTTGTATAGAGCTCTGTGTGTGTGTCCATTGTAACTTCGAACGGTCGCAAATTGAGGACTATCTGTGTATAATGGTGAAATGAGCTGGCTCAGGAATTCTGGGAGTGGAAGTCCACAGGGCGTAAATAGGCCACAGTTGCCCACCCCTCCTCAAGAGGCTTTCAAAAATGATGCATACACTTGCTTTTCCCAGCCTGGGTCTTCCCAACTTCCCACTGTTGGGAGCCATGGTCCAACACTGTTGGACCACAACTCCCATCACTCCTCGCCGGCCTTGAAGGCTCTCCGGTGTGAGAAAGCCAGCAGAAACGAAGTCCAAAGTAAACCTTGGGGCTTCTGCCTGTAGCAGCAAGGAAGGCAGAGGCTCCCAGGGGGAGGAGGATGGGCGGGGGGGGGGGGAACTGGCTGAACTGGAGCGGCCCAGAGAGGACAGGATTCTCTGGATTCTTAAGGCAGGAGCCACCTAAGCCAACAGGCAGATGTTGAAACAATCCAAGCCTCCAGGCCTTCCTACGGGAGCCTCAAGTGGCCCTGTCTTACGCCTGCATTGCAGGGAGTCCTTGACTTCTGACCACAAGAAGTCCCAGATTTCTGCTGCTACGCGAGACAGCTGCTAAGTGAGTGAAGAAGACTATGGAGGCTGGGAATCTATGGGGGGGGGGATAAAGGTGACGTGTAGCCGCTTCATTGCTAGGACAGAGAGTCCTCGGCTTACCACTGCAACTGAGCCCAGAATTTCTGTTGCTAAGTGAGACAGTTGCTCCATTTTATAACCTCTCTTGCCAATGTTGTTAAGTGAATCACTGTTAAGTTAGTAACACGGTTGTTGAGCGAATCTGGTTTCCCCATTAATTTCCCTTCTCAGGTGGCAAAAGTGGATCATGTGACTCCCGGGCACTGCAACCGTCATAAATACAAGTCAGTTGCCAAGCAGGTGAATTTCGACCATGGGGATTCCTCAATGGTCGCAAGTGTGAAAAATGGGTCACAAGTCGCAATGCGTGCTGGCAGGGGAGCAGAGGTCGACCCCAAGGCCACTCACTTGTGGGGTGCTACAGGGGTCGGTCCTCTCGCCTCTCCTGTTCAACACGTACATGAAGCCGCTGGGTGAGATCATTCGTGGTTTTGGGGTTGAGTACCATCTGTACGCTGACGACACGCAGCTGTACATCTCCACCCCGAACCACCCCAACGAGGCTGTCGAAGTGATGTCCCGGTGCCTGGAGGCCGTACGGGTCTGGATGGGAAGCAACAGACTCAAGCTCGACCCCTCCAAGACGGAGTGGCTGTGGATACCGGCGCCCCGGTTCAACCAGTGGGTTCCATCACTGGCCATCGGGGGCGAACAACTGGCCCCCGTGGAACGGGCGCGCAATTTGGGCGTCCTCCTGGATGCCCGGCTGTCGATGGACGACCATGTGACAGCCGTGGCAAGGGTTAGGGTTCCACCAGGTTCGCCTGGTGCGCCAATTGCGCCCCCTATTGGACCGGGACGCCCTTCACACAGTCACCCATGCGCTTGTGACGTCCCGCCTGGACTATTGCAATGCTCTCTACATGGGGCTCCCCTTGAGATGCACCCGAAGGCTGCAGCTGGTCCAGAATGCGGCCGCGCAGGCAATCATGGGATGTACCAGGTACTCCCATATAACACCTCTCCTGTGCGAGCTGCACTGGCTACCTGTGGCTTTTTGGGTGCGTTTCAAGGTGTTGACTATCACCTTTAAAGCGCTCCATGGCATAGGACCTAGCTACCTGCGGGATCGCCTCCTACCCCATACATCCCTGCGACCAATTCGCTCTCACAGGGAGGGACTCCTCCAGGTGCCGTCCACTAGGCAATGCCAGCGGGCGGCGCCCAGGGGTAGGGCCTTCTCTGTGATGGGCCCGACCCTCTGGAATGACCTCCCCCCCGACATCAGAACTACCACCGATCTCCGCTCCTTCCGCAAGAAACTCAAGACCCACCTGTTCCAATTAGCTGGCCTGGCCCAATCGTAGTTTTAATTTTCAATCCTCCTGGCCGGTATTTTAAATTTTAAGGGGTTGTCCTTTTAAACTGTTTTTAATTTTTATTATCACTGTACAGACTCTATATTTAATTTGTTTTTTAAAAAGGGGTATTTAATATTGTTATTGTATATACGTTTTTTAGCTTTTGTCTGTACACCGCCCCGAGTCCCTTGGGGGAGAGGGGGCGGTCTATAAATTCAATAAATAAATAAATAAAAAGTAATCTTTTTCAGCACCATTGTAACTTCCAACGGCTATTAAATAAACTGTTGTAAGTTATAAACTACCTGTAATTTCAGGACATTTGAAAACCTTGGCAGGATGGAGAAGCTGGAGAAGAGAATTACCAGGCCAAAGACCTCTGAGATGACTTGCCCAATCAGGAGAGGTAAAGAGGAATGGGATCTGGACCTGTAACACCTCATGGTGGAAGCTTTCTGGTGCCATCTGATGGCCTAAGAGGGGAAAATCCTACTTGCCCAGCCTATCCAAGAGACATCAGGAACCAAGATGGAACTTGTACGACTCTGAATTCATGCTCTGAAATATCTATCCTACCTTCCCAAAACTGTGTGCTCATTTTTGACCTCCAAGGAATAAGCATCAGTCCACAGGTATTAACAGCCTTCGTGTGAAGACTGCTACTCTAGTAGCAAACCTGGAAGAACTTAAGCCTTGGGCCTGGAGGCTCATTTCCAGAGATCCTTCTCAGAGGACGTGCCAGCCTCTGGAAATCTGTTGTCCTCCAGGTCATCCCTAGTGCAAGACCCGACCAGAAGGAGGGCCATCAGGTCTAACGAGCTGAGCTCTCAAGAAGTCCTAAAGTAGAAGCCCAATCCAATTCCCTGCTTTCTGCAGCCGTGATCAAATGGCCCTGGGGAGGGGTTGGGAGAGGATAGGCTGCCTGCAAAATGGCCAGCACCTGGGCTGCTGGTATCCTCATCCGAGCCAACCCAGCAACGTGTGGCTATAAAAGCTGGGCAGAGAGGCAACTGGGGTGGTTTAGGTTCATTTGGGAAACTCAGGCAGCCCGAAGCAGCTGAAGACAAAGAGGGGAGTTAACTGTTCTCCAAAAGGAGAACTCACAAAGAGAAGTAGTGGAAGAACAGGGGTTGCAGTAGAATTGGGGAAGAGTGATATAGTCAACTATAGGGGCACAATGGCTCCATGGTTAAAGACACTGAACTTGTCAGCTAAAAAGCTGACAGCCCCGGGTTCAAGACCTAAGAACTATACAAGAGGGTGAGCTTGCTCCAGCTCCTAACAGTTCAAAAGCATGTACATGCAAGTAGATAAACAGGTACCACTTTGGGTGGGAGGTAACAGCCAGTGTGCCTTTGGAGTATAGCTATGTTGGCTAAATGACCACGGAAATATCTTCAGACAACTCTGGCTCCCTTGGCCAAGAAATGGAGATGAGGAGCACCTCCTCGATTTGGACACCACTGGACAGAGAAACATTTACCTTTGATACAGTAAACGGCGAGTCCTAGCCTCTGAGCACTTGTGGCTGCGTTGCTCAGAGGCAGGTGGGGTTGTGTTGGCTCTTTGGGATTTTGGAGCCCAATAACTGGAAGAACCTATGACGGGGGATGACAAGACATTCCTATTCCTGTCCAATGATGTTCTCATCCTTTTAGCCATCACACCTCATTGATGGTAGCATTTGTCTACCTACCTATCCAAGAGGGGAGACATTACAGGTAGTTCTTGGCTTACAGCAGTTCATTTAGGGACCATTCAGAAGTTACAATGGCACTGAAAAAGGTGCCTTATGACCATTTTTCACACTTATGACTGTTGCAGCATCCCCAGGGTCACATGGTCAAAATTTGGACGCCTGATAACTGACTCATATCTATGACACTTGCAACATCCCATGGCCACGTGATCTTTTGTGATCTTCAGAGAAGCAAAGTCAACAGGGAGCCAGATTCATTGAACAATCCTGTTACTAATTTAACAACTGCAGGGATTCACGTAACAACCGTGGCAAGAAAAGTTGTAAAATGGAGCAAAATTCCTTTAACAACTGACTCACTTAGCAATTTTGTGCTCAACTGTGATCGTAAGTGGAGAACTAACTGTACAAACAAAAACATACCCACCAATTGACTTCAAACATAGAAGAGTTCTACAATATCCGCTTCCAACATCATGAATGTAAATTTCTGACATTTTAATCTCAATTTTCCTCTCAGGAGCAGCACAGATGACTTTCTGAGTCACCATTTTTTGATCCTCAGCCTCACAAAGCAGACTATCTAATGAGCTTCACAGCTAAGTGACTAAGTTTGTTTTCTAGACTCCTTAGTCTTTGTTCTCACTCATTTCAATCCTTAGGTCAGCAACCTTTCTAAATGCCAACGCATCACCTTTTGGTGATGGTGAGATGCCAAAGTAAAGATTTAGAGAGGACTGGGATGACAGCCTTCTTGGGCATTCTTCTTTGAAATCTTGTCTGTCCTGCTGCAAGCAAACAGAAATCTTGCCAGGATCACGTGAGATGATCTGCAATTCTAAACAACAGTCCATTTGCTCCTAGTGGCAATCGGTGGTGACTTGTTTAAACCCAGTTACAAAACTGTATTAATCTTAGAACAAAGTGATGCCAATTTTTGCCTCCGGTGCCCACCAGATTCCATGTTGCACCCCTGACCTTTCCTTAAGAATTATTTTCATTAAAAAGGTACATGGGGAACTGACTTGCTATGAACCAATTCACTGGCACCCAGAGCTCTATTTATTTGTAGCAAACGTTTTAATTTCCCCCCAAGCCCCACTGTCTCGGGTGGCGAGTTCACCTTCTGATAAATAGGTTTTGTCAGTAAACTATGGCAGCCATTTTGTGACTGCACCCGCCACATGTTCCCCATTATCAGCTGGGGAAAAGCCATCACATGTATGCACATGATTGTGGCATTAAAGCCCTGAGTAATGATTTAGTAGGTACGCATGAACTCAGCCCATTATTTATTGTTATTTATTCAGCACAGATGCACCGTGCTTACATCTGTGTGTGTTTGCATCTGTGTGTGTTTGTGAGTCACGAGGGGCTAAGCACGGAGCCTTAGCCGCCCAGATTGGCCTAAAAACTCAAGCTTTTTCTGCCTCTTCTTACAAAGTGAAAAACCTCTGGCTGGCTGAAAAGACATCCATTAAAAATATGTGAGAGCTAGAATAAATCAATACATATACATAAACAAACCCAATTAAAATGTCATTTTCATTCAGCAAAGCAAGTGCAAAAACGCTGAGGTCATTTTGGAAAAAGTCCAGTCTCCTAATCGTCCCATCTCCCCAGGCATTCCTCATTCTACCTCGTCCCCAATTGTATTAACACTAACACATACACACACGCACGTTGGTTCGCCTCAGCCCGCCCTGCTGCCCTGCACCAACTCTTGGGGAAGGGGCTTTTCCACACCCCCAAACAGTAGAAAATCTATTTAAAAAAAAAACAAACTGAGCTCTGTATGTTTTTAACACCCTTTCTCCGAATCCCCACCTTTTCCTGGAGACGGGCTTTCTGCTCTTAAAAGCACACCCAGAGCAATGTGAGTCTGTGTGTGTGTGTGCGCGCGCGCCCACATGTTTTCTCTGTGTGTCAGTCAAGAGCCAAGCAAAATCTCAAGCAATCTCTTTCCCCTTTCAAAACCACACAGGTATGGCATATCAGAGAACTTTCTGGGTTGAACAAGTGGCAAATGTTTTTCTTAAGGGATTCAATGGAGAACATCTGGCTGAGAAATGGTTTTACCTGTGTTTTTTCATGGGTGGGGGAGATGAATTGGCTTTGGAGGCTGAACTTTTACCGTATGCAACCAACCAGCAATTGATAAGAGATGCTATAAATTAACAAACCTGGATATTTGATCCGGGATCAATTATTAGGGAGAATATTTGGGATGGTTGGGGATGGGAGTCACAGTAAATTTTCTGTAAGGCTTTTGGAATTTCAGTCCTGTCTTTCTCTTATTACTGTTCACAATTTTTTGATGGTTCGCATTTTAATCTCCTTGGAACGAGCTAAAATATTCATTAAAAACAAAAAAACGAAACTATGCAGACAACCACAGAGGACCCGAAGTGTTAGCAAAAGCTCTTATGGCCCTTTTGCCGTTTCAACTTCGTTGGCTTTGAACTGCTGATGCTTCGGACAGAGCACTTTAGGGAAACATGTAGGTGCACATAATAACAGCCAAAGGCATGTCCAGCATTTGTTCCTGAGATGGTGGGGGGGGGGGGGCTGAGGGACAAGAGGCACATCTAGAAGCAGAAGCAGGGGACTGCCCTACAGGCATTCAAGCTAAACCGAATAGAATAAAATAACAGAGTTGGAAGGGACCTCGGAGGTCCTCTAGTCCAGCCCCCTGCTCAAGCAGGAGACCTTACACTATCCCAGACAAACGGATGACCAGTCTATTTATGAAATCTTCCAGTGATGGAGTACCCTCTCCCCCAACTCATGGAGTAAAATCACTGCAACCTACTTTGACCCTCCAGAGTCAATTCCAGCTTCTCATTCTGATTCATCTCATGTGAAAATGTTAGGGTTTTGTGGGAGTGCAGAGCATGGTCAAAAGAAGTCAAGATGGTGGCTGCCATCATTCAACTGAAGTACAGCCTGATTTTTATTATTTCTTATCTATTGATTGATTTCTGATTGAGATATGTGCACAAACACACTCCACTGTGTTGCAATTTATTCATTGTTTGCTTATATTCGTAATAAAATATAAGCAACTGGATACACTTATAATATAAGATGTAAGATATAAAATATAAAATATAAGCAACTGGATACACTTAACCATTTCTTTTCCACTGGCAAATGCCATTTGAAGAGATCAACACCCCAATCAAGGAACTATCAATTCCCACAAACAACCAAGCAGAAAACAATATCGTAATCAAAGAATTGCTAAGGAGAGAAACTGCATCCCACCAACACGGACAAGGCAAGTTACTGTACACAAATAGAGAGCAAACCTCACACCCCCTGGCCCTGACAAGATGACCTAACTGGGCAATGAAATGCCTGAAAGCAAACAATCAAGCTCTGAGATCCCCAAGGACCCCACTGATCTTCAGTGACCAAGGGTGCACTTTGATGCCATCTCAGGACATTCTCAAAAGGAGGGTCTAACCATGTCATTTCTTCCGTGACTGATTACAATCTAGCCTTGAAAGGCATCACTTATGTGGATCTTCACTTGATAACTAACATCTGTCTCTTCATTCCAGCTGTTCTGTCCGTTTCCTTGTATCATGGAGGTTTGGCATAATTTAAACTGTAGGATCTCCTTGGACTGAATTAGGGCAGACAATTTTTTCAGAGCGAATTGCCTGAATTAGTTCGCATCCTCAATTCTGCTCCCACAACTACCTCAAGAAGTTGTGGGTGGTCCAACCCTGGAAGTTTTCAAGAAGAAATTGGACAACCTTTTGTCTGAAGTGGTAGAGGGTTTCCTGCCTGAGCAGGGGGTTGGACTAGATGACCTCCAAGGTCCTTCTGTTGTTCTATTCATTGATGGTTTCAATAAATGGCCAGAGTTTACCTGTGCTACATTATTCTGCAACTATACATCACAATAAAACCAGTGTAAAACTAGACACATCACTAGAAGCCAAAATCACAAGACCAAGTCTGATTGTACTTTGCCCATGCCATGCGTGCAAATTCACTGGAGAAGTCAATGACACTAGAATGGTTACTGGAACAAGAAGAAAGAGCAAGCAAAGAAATGAAAAGAACTCGCTGGCTTCATACCATTAAAGCTGATGCAAAGATGAACAACCAACAACTGAAGCGAGTTGGTAGCATGGACAAGCACTTGGCTATAAACTCACCAAGAATCGGACATGACTAAATGGTTAAAACAAACAAACAGCAACACAATACACACAGCCGGCGGGCAATTCTGGTCTCAACGTATCTGAAAGGCAACTGTGGCTCTTCCAGCTGAGTCTACAAAGTGGTATCCAGAAAAATCTTTGCAAAAAATCCATTGTGAGAAGATAAGAGTGCCAGCAAAATCTATATCCCCATCGATTTTTTAAAAAAGGAATTCTAAAAAAAATTGGCTGGCAGTTGGTGATTATTTTTAATTGAAAATGTGATTTAGCAGATCAGTTTAAATGGGATTTAAAAGAAATCATGACCTCTTAAACATAATCTGACCTATGGAAATGACCAAGGGTGAGATAATGTATTGTAAAAGAAATTAGGGCTGACCTTGGAGAAAGGAAAATTTGGAGAAGGTTTAACAGTCACAGACTGAAGGAATAACTATCAAAATAACTATCTTTGATTTCATTGCCATAAGATGAGGCAGAGAGATATTTAGAAAGCTTTCAAGTTTGTGTTATTCTACTCTACAACCATACACAGCTTTCCTGGGATCACATCTGTTTCTTTCCTACCTGCCTACCTTGAAGGGCTGATATTTGGAAATATTTTTGGTTTTTTTAGGAAAAATAAGAAAGGCAAGATCTATCTATAGAACAACAGGGTGAAAAGTCCATGATTACAAGTAATATTTGGAGGCAACTCAAGACAAACATTTCCCTAATTCACTGAAATATAAAGGGGGGGGGGGGGGGAGGTACAGACAATCAGCCTTGCAAGATTCTGTTGTTACAGCCTCTCTCCATCAAAGCAGATTTAGCCTTTTTGAGAAGGCCATTCCTTGGTCTGGTCTACTTATTGGGGCAGGTAGACACAAACACTAGAACCAGGGACTTTTGTAGGTGAGGATTGGGTCAAACAGGTCAAGATGACAATTGATAATCAAAGTCCATTTTTCCTATCTGCTTATTCCTGATGAAATTGCTTCAGTTTTTCTCTTATCTTGCAAGTAGCCAGTTGGCCTCGTTTAAAATGCAGCCAAGGATAATTAGTGGCAAACTTTGTTTGGCTCAAAACAAAGGAGTCTCATTGGGCTAATTTCACTCATATTTTCCCATAATCCTTATCCCATCAAGAGTGAAGCAAAGCAGTAGTGAAATTCAATTTTTTTTACTCCCGGTTCTGTGGGCGTGGCTTGGTGGGTGTGGCAGGGGAAGGATACTGCAAAATCCCCATTCCCGCCTCACTCTGAGGCCAGCCAGAGGGGGTATTTGCCGGTTCTCTGAACTACTCAAAATTTCCACAACCGGTTCTCCAGAACCTGTCAGAACCTGATGAATTTCACCCCTGAAGCAAGGCAACATTATCAGGTCAATTCTAACAAGGGCAACCAATTTAACCCATGATATGAGTGGCACTGCCTTTTGAACGTGACCCTGAAAATGTACAGAAAAACCAGATGCTGAAAACCATCACCCCAAAGTTGGGTCAGAATGGAGGGGAGATGGGGTGGTAATAGAAGTACCATCCTTGCAGCAAATGAAAAAAAGAAAAGCATTTTCAAGCATATTCAGATAGGCCTCAATTAACAACCATTCACTTTAAGAACCATTCAAAATTATGAAAGCACTGAAAAAAAGTGATCTAGGACTGGTCCGCGCACTTAGGACCACCACAGTGTCTCACAGTCATGCGATCAATTTTGGGGACTTGGCAACCAGCTTATATATGTATGATGGCTGCAGCATCCCAGGGTCAAGCGAACCCCCACCTGCAGCCTTTCCAGTCAGCCTCCAACAAGCAAAGTCAATGTGGAAAACCAGATTCACTTAACAACCGGCTTAAGAACTGCAACAAAAAGGTAATAAAATCAGGCACAAGTCAATTAATAAGTGCACTGCTTAGCAAGGGAAATTCCAGCCCCAATTGTAACAGAATAAGAGAGTTGGAAGGGACCTTTGAGGTCTTCTAGTCCAACCCCCTGCTCATGCAGGAGACACTCTACCATTTCAGACAAGTGGCTGTCCAATCTCTTCTTAAAAGCCTCCAGTGTAGGAGCACCCACAACCTCTGGTGGCAAGCTGTTCCACTGGTTAATTTTTCTCACTGCCAGGAAATTTCTCCTTAGTTCTAGCTTGCTTCTCTCCTTGATTAGTTTCCATCCATTGTTTCTTGTTGTGCCTTCTGGTGCTTTGGGAAATAAGTTGACCCCCTCTTCTTTGTGGCGGCCCCTCAAATATTGGAAGACTGCTATCCTGTCACTCCTAGTCTTTCTTTTCATTAAACGAAACATACACAATTCCTGCAACTGTTCTTCATATGGTTTCACTTCCAGCCCTACCGCTAAGGCCAGAGATAAGGCGCCTTGGAGAAAACATGTCAATAGGAGCTCAAGTGTTTCCACTGCTCCCTTCGCAGGAAGACTCCTCCCCAGCCCTCAAGGTGGCAAACATAATGTAAAGCATTTATTGTTGGGGAAACAAGAATAGGACCGCCCGGAAAGAGTATCTGAGTTTTGATTGGGTTAAGCTCAGAAAGAAAAGGTGGGAGAAGAAGAGGGGGAAGGATCAGGCCTTGCTGCTTTCATTGTCCTGCTCTCCGTCTGCAGGATTTAGGGCAATTTTGCTCAGGAAAGATCAGAGATCCTACCAGACACAGGAATGGGGCAATCTGCAATCAGTAACCGGCACCCACAACACTAAAAAACATCAGTGCAGCTAGTCTTTGACTTACAACAGTTGGTTAAGTGACCATTCAGAGTTACAACGGCACTGAAAAAAAATGATTTATGACACTTTTTCACATGTATGACCGTTGCAGCATCCCCATGGTTACATGATCCAAATGCAGACACTTGGCAACTGACCCACATTTTATGACAGTTGTGGTGTCCTGGGGTCATGTGATCGACCTCTGCAACGTTCTGACAAGCCCAGTTAAAAGGGAAGCCAGATTCAATTAAAAGCCTTGTTGCTAACAACGGCAGCAACTCATTTAACAACGGTGTCAAGAAAGATTGTAATGTTGTAACTTTGAACAGCCCCTAAAATCAGGGGTGTCCACCCCACCCTAAATCAACTGTTGTAAGTCAAGGAGTACTTGTACTAAAACAAAGGTGTGTATGTTGGGAAGGAAGAAATAACTTCCAAGCGGAAGAAGATATTTTGAGGGTTTACTTGAAAATTTAAAATCCGCCTTGACTTCAAATGTTTATAGGACGCTAACTCAATCTTTGCGGGGGAATTCCCCTGTCAAGGGAACAAAATGCAGTGAAATGAAATGTGATTCATATAAACAATAAAGCCGCCTGCCTAATTTATGGCCCACGCAAGACGTATGTGGTGGTCCTACGATAAGATAATGAAATGGCCTTTGAGCAATTTTACAGGAAGAGATCTTTTAGTAACATTGACTCCAAGCCTTCTCACTTCTCACTTCACTTCCCTGGTCTCATTTGGATCGTTTTCAAAATATTGGTGCAGCTCCAAATCTTTCCTTTCATGCGTGTAATTTCCCTTTAAAGGAAGAGCAGAAACTAAAATACTTTGGCTTCTCCAGCTCCCCGGTTTGACTCCAAACAGCTAGACTACAATTCCCATTACGTCCAAATGGTTAAAAAAACTGGACGCCTCAGACAATTCATTCTAATGCACCACAAGGCAAAATACACCAGGATGCAACCTTGAAGGTAAAACACAACTATTTACTGCAGTATCCTCTGAACTCAATTAAAAAAAAAATCTTGGAACCATCACACTTGTTGTAATTTTGTTATATTTACTATAAATGTATATCACGCATGTTATATCAATGCTTTGGGTGAATGTGCTTAATATAACAATAGTAGCTACAAGCTTTATTTCCCCCTGTAGCTCAAATTGTACGCTGATTCCGGTCATTCTGTAACAACATAGGACTTGTCTCTCCAGAGTATTTTCTTTCAGATCAAGGTTGCATATGATTTCATCGTGGTCGCATACCAGGAATTCAGGATGCCTGTTTTTAGAGGCATTCTAAGACAATATCAAGGCTCAGATGCAGAATTTGCTTTCCCTTGTCGTCAGGTTACTCTGAACAAGTTGTGTCTCAAAAGAAACTACTCTGTTGCTGATACTATTTCTGACACATCAGCTGACCAACAGATTCTGATTTGGTCCATGGACTAAAATCACAAGAAACCAGAACAATTTAAGCCTCAAGGCCCAACGTGGTTGGCTTCTAATTCCTAATCCATTCATACAGGAGAAGATCTGTAGGTCAGGCTTGAAAGGAGGAATCTTTGGGGCTCTCTGAACTTGGTCAGAACAAGCACTGATGCTGTTACCTAGTTTGGGTAAAGAAATATTTGCAAGAAGACATCCAAGGACTCTTCACAATTCACTGCTTGGATTAGAAGCTGGTTTCCAGCGGACCATTTACAACAATCTAGGAAATAATTATAGGAGGTTTTTTCCCCCTGTTATCTATTTTTAAGACCGGTTCTCCATTCACACTGCAGTGGGCTTCAACCAACAAGTCATGAGGGAGCAGGCAGAGATCATTTTCACATAACTCTAAGGAGGAATTATATTTCTCCGAAGGGCGATTCCAAAATCATTAACCACTCAGCAGAGTTTGGGGCCCTGTGAGAAGCCAAGAGGGAATCCTGGAGACAGCCAGACCCAACTGACATCTACAAGGTGGCCAGAACCACCCAGTCCACCACCTCAGGACAACACCACCTCACAGGATGATGGGGATTGTGGTGGAAGGAGTTTAGCAGGGACCAGATTGGAGACTGAGACTCAGGGTGGGAATTATTGTCTCCTGATAGTCCCTCCTAGTCAATCACACTGGATCTCCCCCACCCTAGGAACCGAGGCTGGAGCCCACGCAATTCTGGCTACGCGAGAGTAACCCGACAGAGCCGTCTCTGAAGTCAGCCAGCGGTGGGAAAGATGAACCTCGGGAGGCGCAAAGCAGCCGCGTTGGGTCGGTTTAGGCACCAGCCCAGCTGGGACGGAGCAAGGCGGCTTTTCCTCGAGGCCGCCTTGCAGGCTTAGCCCTGCCGTCCCCTTGTCTCGCCTGACCAGACGTCGGGCACCAGAGACGCTCGGGGTTTAGTCCGCCGCGGCGGCTGATCTGCGGGGCGCCTTTCCACCGGGCCGGGACGGAGCGCGATCCGCGGCGACAACCGGGCAGGAAACCAGCGACGCCGCGCCTTGGCGCTGCCCGTCTGAAGGAGCCGGGAAGGGGCTCTCCGGCCCGCACGCCCGACCCGGCTCTCTTCCTCGCGGGGAGAAGAGCGCGAGGGGCGCCTGCCGCCCGGGGGCCGCGAAGGGCCGCGCGGAGCCTGGCGCCGGGCCAGGAGGGCGCGATTTCAAGGGGGCTTCAAGGAGGGAGGGGCTCCCGCGGACCACCACCCGCGCCCGGGCCAAGACGGCCGGAGGGTCCCAGCCCGACGGGGCGGCGCAAAGAGCCTCACATGTGCGGAACTCCAGCGTGTGGTCCTTCTCGACGCCGCCGGCCTCCTCCAGCAGCAGGATGTAGAGCATCCCGAAGGAGTTGTGGATGCCGAAGATGGAGCCGTGGCACCAGGTGGCCGCCAGCACCACCACCCAGCCGAAGCCGCCGTCGGGGGGCGTGAAGTCGGGCGCAGCCGCGGGTCCCGCTCGCCTCTCGCGGGCCCCCGAGGCTCCCCGGCCGCCGTCGCCCTCCTCCTCCTCCTCCTCGGCCGGCTCCTCCGCCTCCAGGGCGCCCTTCTCCTCCGACAGCGCCTGTTCCTGCCGCCTCAACGCCATCGCGCGCGCCCCCGACGCCGCCCCGGGCCGGCTGAGCTGCGCGCGCGGGCGGGCCGAGCCGAGCCGGGTCTGGGCCGCTGCTGGGGCTGCCGCTGGGCTGCTCCGCCGCCGCTGCTGGCTGAGCTGAGCTGCGGCGGCCGAGCCGGTCCTCACGCCTCCTGGCTGCCCAGCTGCGCCCCGCCCCCGGCCGCCCTCCGCGCCGCGCCGGAGCCTCCCCCGCGCCGCCCGGCCCGCCTCCCGCGCCCGGCCTCGCCGCCGGAGGCCGCCTCGGCCCTCTGACGCCCGGCGCGGCCCTCGGGCTGGCGGGCAGGAACGGCTCCCTCCCGGCGCGCTGTCTCGGAAACGGCGAGGCCGCACGTGTCTGCCGAGAAGAGGCGCCTTCCGCGGGGACGCCTCACCGGCGGGGCTCCGGCTGTCACTCTCCCGCGGCCGGCGAGGCGGGCGAGGGGCGGGGAGGGTCGCGGGAGGGAAGCGCTGCGCGATGGGGAAACGGGGCCGCCGCTGCGGTGGCGCTCAGGAGGCCGGCCGAGGGGGCAGGTCCTGGCGGGCGCCTGGCAGAGGGCGAGAGGCGGCCGGGTGCGCCGGGGTCTCCCGCGTGTTTTGGGAGGGGGGGGTCCTCCACAGGCGGGGAGGGAGCGGGAGGGGGGGAGGGCTGGAGGCAGCCGCCGCCCTGTCTCTGCCCCTTGCATGGCAAAGTGAACCCGGCGCCCCTTCGGCCTTTAGAGCTGCACGGACCGACTGAAGCCCCCCGAGGCCCCTTCTGGCTGCTCTGGGTCGAGCCAAGCGGGGTCAAGGCGAGCAGCCTCATGGCGCAAGAGGAGCCGAGAGAGAGCGAGAGAGGCCGGGACGAGGAGCCTCCCCGGGGCTCCAGGTCGGCGGGGTGGGGCGAGCGGGGCAGGGGCGCCGGGCACGCGAGAGGGCGGGTGGCGGCTCCGGCCGGGCGCAGCGACAGCTCGGCTCCAAGCGGCGCGTCTGCTCCGCGCGGCTTCCGAGGCCCCGGCGCTGCCGTCGCTTGGCTGTCGGCCAGCCTCGATCCTTCAAACCGGAGGAGCCGCTTTTGCCCGGCGTGCGGCTCTGATCCTCTTTCCCCCGGGGAATTGCGCTCAGCTGCTTCGGCGTCCTTGGCACGAGCAGCGGGCGAGAGTTTCCTGGTGCCAAGGGCGGCAAAGCTTTTCTTTCCCCCGCTTCTCTTCCCTCCTTCCTTTCGTCTCCGCTGGAAAGAAGGACAACTGCGCTCCTTTATTACCTGTTGCTCTGGCCGAACGGGGGAAGCCTTTTCAAAGGGAGGTTCAGGCGCTGCAGAAGGCAGCCGAGTCAACCCCCAGCAACTCCCTGGCCCATTTCCCCAGCTGGGCCATCTTTGGGTCTCCCGAGCTTACTGGACTACCATCCCCAGCAGCCCCAGAAAGCACGGTGGAAGAGTGGGGGATGCTGGGAGTTGCAGTTCATCAGCATCTGGGAAAACAGGCCTCTCCAAGCCTTTATTTCAAACACGTTTTCCTTCTTTCCTTCCTTCCAACCAACCTTTTTGAGGAAGGAAGACGAAGCTTCTCCAGCCAGCATTACTATGGCTGAAAATATGATCGGAATCTAAATATAGGGGGTTGGGAAGAGCTGGAATGATCAAATGTCATTTTTGTTTTGCCACAGGTTTGGAGAGGTATAAAGAGCTGGCACTGTCCCAATAGAGGTGGAGCCTTTAGAGGAAGGGTGGAGCCTAAGCCTAGCAATACCTGCTGTGGCTGGAGCATGCTCAGATAAGTTGATAGGAGCTTGGGCAGTGATGGCTATCTTTTTTGTCATCTCGTGCCGAAAGAGCACGTGCGCACACATCAGCATGCACGCGTGTGGCCACACTCATAATGGAATGCGTGCATGACACTCCCCCCCCCCGCCGCCCATTTTGGGACTAGCAGGTTTCCCTGCAGCCTCCTGGTACCAAAAGCGGAGTGGGGGGGGGAGTGCCACACTTCCCGCGCTCCCCCCACCCCCCACGCATGCACTCATGTCTCCCACATGCTCCCATCCTCTGTGCATGCGTGGCAGAGACCCGAAAATCAGCTGGTCAATGGGAGGCGCTCGTGCATGCGCAGTGGAGCTGAGCTGGGGCGACGGCGTGCGTGCCACAGAGAGGGCACCATGTGCCACCTGTGGCAGACGTTCCATAGGTTCGCCATCACGGAGCTAGGGAACTCTGGGCTCAATGGAAGGCTGCCTCTCAAAATCTACCTTTGGAACATAACAAAATCAGGTGGTCTCTCTTCACCTTTGATTTCAGCCACTGTTGAATGCAGGCAAGTCCTCAACTTACAGCCATTCATTGGGTAACCATTCAAGGTTACAACGACACTGAAAAAAGTGACATGACCATTTTTCACACAACCATTGCAGCAACCGCATGGTCATGTGATCAAAGTGCAGACGTTGGTCAACTGACTCATATTTATGACGGCCCCAGTGTCCGGGGGGGTCACGTAATCCCCTTTTGCGACTTTCTGACGAGCAAAGTCAATGGGGAAGCCAGATCCACTTCACAGCCGTGTTACTAACTTAACAGCTGTAGTGATCCACAACTGCCTCGCTTATCAACAGAAATTATGGGCTCAGTTGTGATTGTAAGCTCCCGTTGGCGGGGTTTACAGTGCATGCAAAGCCATGTTGTGGGGATTGTGTGAGATCTGCTTTCAAGGAAGGGGATGATGACCTTGCAGGATTCATATTAACATGACACCTGCCCCAGTTGTTATGGCATGCAGGTAGTCAACTGTTTGTTTGAAGCTACGATGATGCTGAAAAAAATGACAACTGGTCCTCACACTTCTGGCCATTGCCATCTCCCTGTGTTGATGGGATTGCAATTTAGGCGCTTAGCAACCAGTGTATATTTATGACAGTTGCGGCATTCCTGGGTCACCATTTGCAACCTTTCTAACCAGCTTTGAACAAGCAGAGTCAATGGAGAAAGGCTGTAAAGATTCTCAGTCATCCAGGACATGGTTGTCCCAAAGGTGCTTTTTCAGGAGGCAACTGGACTTTTTTGTTTTTTGTTTTCCCGAATTTCTATGCAATTTGGGATGAAGACCCTTTGAATGGTGTGAGAGCAGGAAACTAGGAAACTACAGGAACCAGGAGGACCACTCAGGTGACCCCCAGGTGGCCTCAATGTCTCTCTAAAAGGATGCAAATGACCAGCTGTCTGCAAGGAATATAAATCCTTCCGTTCCCCACTATCCTGTCAGAGCTGAAGAAGCTTCTGGGATGAGAAGTGAATGTCTTCAAAGAAAAAACAAGAGTGTCCAGTTGTCCAGTTGGCATCTTTGGGTCAATGGAGAAAGCTGGATTTGTTTAACAATCGTTACCAAATGTGGTAAAATAGAGCATGAGTTGCTTAATGACTGCATTGCTAATTT
Source organism: Natrix helvetica (assembly GCF_964273705.1). Classification (NCBI taxonomy): domain Eukaryota; kingdom Metazoa; phylum Chordata; class Lepidosauria; order Squamata; family Natricidae; genus Natrix; species Natrix helvetica. The sequence goes on along the minus strand of NC_138562.1, from coordinate 1,905,785 downwards.
TATCAAAGAAGGCAAAGAAGATTCTTCACATGGTTCATTTAACCTACATCTGGTTCTGTGGCTGCTTCTTCACATGCTCCTTCAGTGTTTGAAGCCCAATTCCCACACTCTTTCTTGGCATGGTTTGAACTTAAACCAGTGTTTCTCAGTCCCAGACTTGTGGGTTTCCCAGAAGCAGAGCTGGCTGGGGAATTCTGGGAGTTGAAGTCCACAGGCGTCGAAGTCGCTGAAATTGTTTCTCTGTGGCTTAAACCAAGACAAACATTCCCAAGCGAGCAAACACAAGATACGACACACCCAAATCCGCTTTTTTGTTGCTCCAGCTTAGAACTAAACAAGGCCAAGTCCTGGTTAGTCCTCAGAGAGGAGTCTAGCAGGAAGCGTGATGACAATAGGCTAAACTGGGAATCGAAAGAAGCTGTTTCATCCAGGAAAAAGGGGTTTTGTGCTTCAGCCAAGAGCACAGCATGGAAGTTTCCACGAGGAGAGCTGGACTCAAAGCCGTTCCGGGCTGAGCAGATGTTTGCAGGGCAAGGACCGGTTGAGTTGATGCCAACATGAGTTTGACGGAAGAACCACTGTACTACGGGGCGCCTCTGGGAGCCTGGATTTAGCCTTTGCAACCTGGCACGTTTTGGGTGTGTTTGGACTCTCAGCACCACAACCTCAGGATTTCTGAATCAAGTGGGTCAAAAGCATCACAACGGTGTGATCCAGACACAACCACCAGAAAATGGTGCGACGAAATGGATGCAAAATTTCAAAGAAACAGTTACTATACGATGGGAAGAATGATGGATTAAATCTACCAAAATTACACCTGGTTACAGGTAGCCCTGGAGTTACAACTAATGGAGCCTGCCCATTATGATCATAAGTTACAGGTAGTCCTTGAGTTACAATCACAATTGAGCCCAGAATTTATGTTGCTAATTGAGAATTTGTTAAGTGAGTTTTGTCCCATTTTACAGACTTTTTTTTACCACATTTACCACATATATGAAGCCGCTGGGTGAGATCATCCGTGGTTTCGGGGTGGGATACCATCTGTACGCTGATGATACTCAGCTGTACTTTTCCACCCCGAACCACCCCAACGAGGCCATCGAAGTGATGTCCCGGTGTGTGGAAGCCGTACGGATCTGGATGGATGACAACCGACTCAAGCTCAACCCCTCCAAGACGGAGTGGCTGTGGGTACCAGCTCCCCGGTTCAGCCAATTAATTCCATCATTGGCCATTGGGGGCATTCAACTTGCCCCCATGGAGTGGGCGCGCAATTTGGGCGTCCTCCTGGATGCCCGGCTGTCCATGGATGACCATGTGACAGCCGTGGCAAGGGGGGCGTTCCACCAGGTTCGCCTGGTGCGCCAATTGCGCCCCCTACTGGACCGGGACGCCTTACGCACAGTCACTCATGTGCTGGTGACGTCTCGCTTGGACTACTGTAACGCTCTCTACATGGGGCTTCCCTTGAAATGCACCCGGAGGCTACAGTTGGTCCAGAACGCAGCCGCGCGGGTAATTATGGGGAGTACTAGGTACTCCCATGTGACACCGTTCCTGCGCGAGCTGCACTGGCTTCCTGTGGTCTATCGGGTGCGTTTCAAGGTTTTGATAACGATCTTTAAAGCGCTCCATGGCTCAGGACCTAGTTACTTGCGGGATCGTATTCTGCCCCATACATCCCTGCGACCAATCCGCTCGCACAGAGAGGGCCTCCTCCAGGTGCCGTCCACTAGACAGTGTCGGGGGGCGGCGCCTAGGAGTAGAGCCTTCTCTGTGGCGGGCCCAGCCCTGTGGAATGACCTCCCTCCGGATATTAGGAATACCTCTGACCTCCGCTCCTTTCGTATTAAGCTTAAGACCCACCTATTCCAAGTAGCTGGCCTGGCTCAACTTTGATCTAACCATATCGCTCCTGATGGGTTTTTAATTGGGTATTTTAATTATATTTAATTATTTAGGGGTTTTTAAATACTGTATTTTAATTGTTTTTATTTATCAGCCGACTTCCTCCTTGTGTGTGTCTCGGTATATGTCTCTGTTATATGTTGTTTTGTCCACATATTTATTTCATATGTTTCATTGTACGCCGCCCCGAGTCCTGCGGGAGAGGGTGCGGCTAAGAAATAAATAAATATATTATTATTATTATTATTATTATTATTATTATTATTATTATTATTATTATTATTATTATTATTATTATTAAGTGAATCATTGCAGTTGTTAAGTTAGTAACCCGGTTATTAAGAGAATCTGGCTTCCCCATTGACTTTGCTTATCAGAAGGTCGCAAAAAGGAATCACATGACCCTGGGATACAGCAACGGTCATAAGTATGAACCAGTTGCCAAGGGTCCAAATTTTGATCACATGATCACAGGGATGCTGCAAAGGTCGTAATGGTGAAAAACAGTCATAGGTCACTTTTTTCAGTGCCGTTATAACTTTGAATGGTCACTAAATGAACTGTTGTAAGTCGAGAATTACCTGAATAACATTTGTAGGACCAATTTTGCTGTGTTATTTTTTTCAGCAAATGTGTCAGTCGTAAGGGGAAATGCTACAGCTGTTAAGCAAACCCGTTGTTTGCTATGGTGGGTTTTGCTGTACACAGAAGTACCGGTTTTGGGGAAACCATCATGAAATGCAGCCATGTAACTGTGGGATGCCATAGATGTCATGTTGCCAAGCACCCAAAGTGCGATCTCATGACCACAGCGGGGCCCTGGACAGTCAGAACTTTGCATCCAGGTCATAAATCCCCTTGGAATTGGGTCCTAATTCCAAGTGGTTGGAAGTGGATGTCTCAAAGGTGCTTTTTTCAGGAGGCAACTGGATTTTCTGTTTGTTTGTTTTTTTCATTTGAAGACGTTTCGCTTCTCATCAAAGAAGCTTCTTCAGCTCTGACAGGATAAAGGGGCATAGAAGGATTTATATTCCTTGCAGACAGCTGGTCATTTGCATCCTTTTAGAGGTTCGTTGAGGCCACCTGGAGGTTTTACTGTGTCCTCGGGGTCACCTGAATAGTCCTCCCGGTTCCTCTGAGCTCCACTCAGAGCTGAAGAAGCTTCTTGGATGAGAAGCGAAACATCTTCAAAAGAAAAAGCAAAGTCCAGTTACTTTCTGAAAAAGCACCTTTGGGACAACCATGACCTGGATGATGGAAACCGTTGGAAGTGGAGGACTACTGTATCACAAAGGAAAATGATTACAATGTGGATGTTGCATGCAGGGGTTCTTTTAAAAGGAATTAGCACTTAGACTTATACGCTGCTTCACAGTCCTTTACAAACTCCTCTCTAAGGGGTTTACAGAGGCTGAATCAACCTTGAGCTGGTTTGGATCGAAGTGCTGGCAGCCGGCAGAATGTGTCTGTAATACTGCATTCTACTTGTGTGTCACCACAGCTCTTAGGTAGATTAGGTTGTCTGCAAGGATGGTCCAGAAAGTGATTGACAAGGATAAGTGTTGTGAACTTACCCTCATACAGAGAAAGTAAGAACAGTAAGAACTACTATAGCAGGGTTTTTTCAACCATGGCTTTAAGATGTGTGGACTTCAACTCCCAGAATTCCGTAGCCAGATTTTATTTTATTTTTTGCATTTCTACTAAGACCTTTTCTTTGCCTAGGTAACCATGCAACACATCCAGAAAAGGGAAAGGGCTTTGATCACAGCTACCATTTTGACTTTTTTGACCCCTGTCCCTGTACACTTCTGTTCCTTATCCTATGGATCATGGAGGTTCCATTTCCTGTTACTCGTGAGTTTCCCACAAATTATGCTCATGCAAACCACGCACAGCACAATGGGAATGCTTATGCCACGTGCATAGTCTAGTTATGTTAGCCTGCACTTTTGCATTGCTTTACATTTTTTGCAACACAGAAAAAACAATAGCTAACTGCAATAATTAATGGTAATGTAATCAAGCAGATGAAGCTAACAAAAATGCTAAGGCACAGAGGAAAAACAAGAATACGGAGAAAACGTCCAGCCACAGCAACAAAAATAACAAAAATACACCTGGGTTGTTACTTTAAGCAGAATCTCCATCTCTTAACAGGCCTTCCTTGATGCTCAGGTGACGTTGCCATGTGGAAGGACAGACTTTTTCAAGTTCCCGAGATGTCCCCTCTCCCAGGATCTCCCGTTGCATGTTAGGCTAAAGGCACAAAGTTCCCAGCCATGCTTCCCCTAAGCAGGTTAAGGAGGCAGTCTGCTCTTACAGCTGGCCTGCATCTTAATCCCATTTTAGCTGAAGGTTTCAATCTGTGGCTGTTCAACTTGATTCCTTCTGGTGGTTTGATTAACGATGCTTATTTGCCACCTAGTCATTGTCAACACTTAGCAGCCACTAAGTAGAAAAAATTTCTCCACCATGGCCTGTCTCTGTCTTGGCCCTTCAGATCTTCCAGGGCTGCACCAAAGGATCCTACAAGCAGTTCTTGCCACTCAAAATGTCCATTGTTAAGCAAGACATTAAGTGAGTTTTGCCCCATTTTATGACTTTTCTTGCTACCGTTAAGTGAATCACTGCACGGGGTAAGTTAGCCACACGGTCTTTAAATGAGCCTGGCTTCTCCATTGCGCTTGCTGGTCAGGAGGTCATAAAGGGGAGTCACATGACCCTGGGGATGCTACGACGGTCATAAATGTGAAAAATGGCCATAAGTCACTTTTTTCAGTGCCATTGTAACTTCAAATGGTCAATAAATGAATGGTTGTAAGTCAAAAACTCCCCGTGCAGGATGATCAGATTCTGGCTCAAGGATTTGGGAGTTTTTGTTGTTAAGGCATTTCACCTTCTGTGGCCAGTAGGGCAGCGTTAATGCTGCTTCTTCATCCCACCAGCCGACCGCCTCTGAATGGGGCAGAGGCCTCTGGGGAGACCTGAAGGGGGAGGGTCCTTTGGAAGAGCTTTTTCCCATCCAAGCCAGCCCTTCTTCTGAGCAGGAAGGGGGAGATTTCCAGGTTTTGTTTTCAGACTGCATCTCAACCGCACCATCTCATGGTTGAAAGACAGATTACATGCTCATTTTCGGACGGCATGCTCTGATGCATACATTGCATAAGCCACAGTTTGTTTTAATATGGATTGTTGGATAAGCCACCATGGTGGAGTTGCACATCATGCTTTAACAACCAGGGCAGCCTGCATAATAAAATGCCAAAGCGAACCGGAAATCTTGTGGCTTAGCACAATGTCCTTGAAATCTGGAGCTTTCCAATTAACCCATTCTAAAATCCGTTAGTCAGAAAAGGTGGTACCAAATTCCCTCCGATGTTTTGCTATCGTAGACTAACACAGCTTTCCTACAATGTGCAGAATTGCTTAATTTGCTGAATGCTTTTTATACGCTTCCTTACCCACCCAATTTGAAATACGTTGGACATTTTCTTTTCTGATTTTAAAATCCCTATGAAGAGATCAATCAATCAGATCAATCAGGATTGATCAATCGGAAGTCTTGCTCTGAAATATGGCAGATCACCGTTTTATTTTACTTTTTAAGTATGTGAAAATAATCACCTGGTAGCAGAAGCGTTTATAGGCTTTTTTATGGCTCTGGTCTATTTAGACACATGTCCTGAGTATACGAGGAGTCCTTGACTTATGACTGGTTGCTTAGTGACCATTTGAAGATATGGCAGCCCCCCCCCCCAGGGCTACTTATGATGTGGAGTCAAAGTTACTATGACTGCCCCCCCCCCCATGATCACATTTTGAGTTCTCTGCAACCGGTCAGTGTTTATGGCCATTTCCATCCTCCTGAAATCATGTTATTGTGATTCACAATGGTGTTGTTGTTGTTGTTTCCCCAGAAACCAGTATTTAGTTCCAGTTTCCAGCAAAAATGACTGGGGAATTCACTGAGCAACCTCTGCAAAAAAGATTGTAAAAGTGACCAGAATCACATAGCGACTTGCTTACCAACTAGCACAATTTAAAACTGTAATTCTGGACTCTTATTGCAGTTGTAAGACGAGGATTACTATATCAACGTCAATCAGCATATAGCCAAAAGGGACCTTTGGAGGTCAAGCAGGAGACCGTGCACCATTTCAGACAAGTGGCTGTCCAGGCTCCACTTAAAGATGTCCAGTGACGGAGCTCCCACAACCTCTGAAGCCAAGCTGTTCCATTGGTTGATTGCTCGCACAGTTAGGAAGTTTCTCCTTAATTCCAGATTGCTTTTCTCCTTGATTAGTTTCCATCCACTGTTTTTGTCTTGTCTGCTGGTGCTTTGGAAAACAAATTGACCCCCTCTTCTTTGTGGCAGCCCTTCAAATACTGGAAGACTGTTATCATGTCACCCTTCGTTCTTCTCCTCTTTAGATTAGCCAAGCCCAAATCCTGCCGCTGTTCTTCATATGTTTTCCTCTCCAGGCCTTTGATCATCTTAGTCGCTCTTCTCTGAACTTTTCCCAAAGTCTCAACATCTTTTTTGTAGCGTGGTGACCAAAACTAGACACAGTTTTCCAGGTGTGGTCTGGAATGCTGCAATCTATGCAGAAGCACAGGGCTTTTCCCACCACCCAAGATCACCTTTGCTGATCTTTGGGAGGGGAAGCAAAATCACTGAAGCAGATGGCAGCATCAGAGGTCCAGAAGCTTCTGAAATAAAAATAAACTTGAATCGCTATTCAAATGAGATTGCCAGGCAGCCCTTAATAATTTCTAAAATTTATTTCAGTTGGATTTTAAAATGTTTTGCCATTCCAATTAATACAAAGTCACAAAGACTTGCAAGATTAAAGAACTTTTAAAAAGAATTCACAGCTAAAACCCTAAAGACAGAGCCAGAAGGGCCCCAGAAGTCAATAGGAGGGAGTAAAAAAAGTCAAGATGGCTTTTGTGGTGGTGGGATCAAAGCCTGACCCTTTTCAGCGGGCTTCCCCCTTGGGGAGACCCCTGCCTGGCAAGTTTATCACAGCTTGCTTACCTTGGGAGCTCAAAATTGGACCAGTGCTGCCCCCTGCAGGAATGTCACTCATGAATGTCACACTAATTTTATTCTTGTGACACCGGATGGACCAAAAGCCAGGAAATCATTAAAATCTCCCTGTTGTAGGCTCCATTTTGGCACGATCACACTATATGTTTGATAGTTTGTTTTTCAGCCCCACAATTCGGTGGTGCTATTTTGTCCCACTTACAGAGGGCCTCTGCACATCTATCCGCAAATCCGGTTCAGTGTTGTCCATCTCAGACGAGACTGGTGAAATCCAGGTGGGTTTTTTCTCCAAGATGCAAGACAAACTTCAACATTGTGAGGGCCATGATAGATTGTAGCCCATAATATCTGCCCATTCAGATGACGCCAGCAAGTCTGTACTTTCATGAATATCCCCTTGCTTAGTTGAACTGGGGCTCGAGAACTTCACAGGCCTTCAGGCAGCCAAAGCGCCAACTGCTCTGCCCAGATACTGCAGTTGGTCCTCTCGATACTTTTCCTGTGGAAACATTTCCCCCCACTGCTTGCTTGGGGGCAGGGGAGGGAAGGAAGGGCTGTCCCATCTTCTGTGTCCTCTGGGTACAATGGGTTGAGAGTTGTGGATGTGTTAATTTCACTCCTGGATGTTGAAGGAGAAGAGGCAGGCTGTTTAGGCAGACAGGGAAAACCAGCCATGGCAGATTCCAATCAGCACTGTGAAATTGGCTAAAGATGTGATGAAAAAAATGTCCTTCTGGGTTCAGCTCCAAGTGGGGAAAAAGACACTGGAGACATGGAAGCTGCTTGGAAAGATGGTTTTAATGGTGGACAGGACCACGTGGCCTGAGTCCTGAACAGAAAAGGTGATCACATGCTTCAGTGTTGGTGGAGAAGAAGAGAAGGGAAAGGAAGGACTGAAGAAGGGCTTGCAGGGATTTTTATAATCTGTTCGGCCCCACCTATCTGTTTCCTGTTCCTGTGTAAGAAATGTATTCTGATTGGTTGTCAGACTCACATGGGCCCGTGCAAGGGCAACCCTCTATAGCAGGGGTGGCGAACAAGTTCGACAAAAAGAGCCAAAATTTTAAACTGTGAGAGTCAGAGAGCCACACCACGCAGTGACCTGCCAAAACAGACCCGGAAGCAATGTTCCCTCTAATTTTTTTTCGATGTGAGCAGAAAAGTATAGTGTTTGAGCGGCACATTTTCATGCCTGAGCACCCGAATTTTTTTCACAGATGTCACCTAAGACAACAACGAAATCAGTATTATTTGAAACTCAAAGTTATGTTTCTTCAAGGTACCCGCTTAATTCAAAGTGTTATATAATATCAGTATCACTTAACAACGCTCCTGCTTAGCAACCAAAATGTTGGCTCAGAAACTCTGGCATTTGAAGCACGCAACTCTTAAAGCTGTCAAGTTACAAGACCCTTGCACCCCTAACCCTTTAGGGAAAAAAAACCCCAGGGGTCTTCAAACCTGACAGCTTTAACACTTGTGGACTTCAACTCCCAGAATTCCTCCTCCAGTCATGTTGCAGTGACGTCATCTGTGTGGATCTGCTCCATCTTTGCTTTCTTCATTGTGGGCAGGGCTTCTGCTGAAGATGCCGATGAGTACGAGTTGCCACCAGAATAACTGCTGCTACCTCCTCCTCCTCCTCCTCCTCCTCCAACAGAATCACCAGATTTGCTCCTGAGCTCAGCGCTGGGTTACCTCTGCCCCCTCCCCCTCCTCCGTGCTTTTGAGGAGCCATGAGGCTTTTTTTTCCCCTGCTCCCCCCCCGCCTTCCTACTGGCTCCTGCAGCCTCATGGCTCCTCAAAAGCACGGCGGAGGAGGAGGAGGGGGCAGGGGTAACCCAGCGCTGACTGAGCTCAGCTGCTCCGAGCGGAGGGGAGGCGCCGCTGCCACGCGCGGAGATGCCGGCTGGAGCTTTGGCGGCTTCATCTCAGCCGCAGCGCCGGGCGGCAAATCCGGCAGTGCTGCCTGTTAGAGGAGGATGAGGATGAGGTGGCAGCAGTTCTTCCGGTGGCGGTGGGGGCTTTGGGACTTCACAACTAGCCTCAGTCGCCCCGTGCTCCTCAAAGCAAGTCTAGGGAAGTCCTTTGCAGGCGGCCCGTTCTAGCTGCCTGCGAAGGACCTCCCCAGCTTCCGAAAGGGAGCACGCGATCCGAGCCACAGTATACTAAATAATGATAAGAGGCAAAGAGCCTCATTTATTTTGGCCGGGAGCTGCATGCGGCTCGCGAGCCGCGTGTTCGCCACCCCTGCTCTATAGGCTGTTTTGAATTCAGGTTTGATTGACTTCAGATGCCATGTGGTCAGTTGAATGAAGGCTTATATTATCATGCCTTCATTCCCATCCCCCTGGAGCTGAAGCTCCCCTTCAGTCTTTTATTATGTAAAGTGGATTAGCTTGGCCTTCTTAATAGCCCATTGATAAAGTGAGGATGGCAGGAAGCTGCAGGAATTTACTTTGTGTTTAAAATGTGTTTCTCCCTTTTTCACATCCAGGAAAATATAATATTCTGCCTTATCAATATTTCCTAGGATATTTCATTTTTCTGGGAGAGGGCTGGGTGATAACTTCCTACAGATGATTGGCTGAGCGTGAAACTCCTGGTGTCACCCACTCCCCGTCTTCCCCCAATGGGCAACTTAAGCACCGGTTGCAACTGGCAGGTTGTGTAACTGATGAATTACTGCCGGCCAATTGTTACATTTCCCAGTAGGTAAGAAAGTTGTCTCCTGCAGAGATTTGGGGTATTTCTCCGTCTCCTTCTCCTCCCTCTCCTTTCCTCCTCTTTTTCCCTCTGCTTTTCCTCCTTCTTCCTTTCCCTCTCCCTTTCTCTCGTTCTCCTTCTCTCTCTCCATCTCCCTCTCCTCCTCCCCCTCCTTCTCCTAACCTCCTCCCCCTCCTTCTCCTAACCTCCTTCTTCTCCTTTCTCCCTCTCCCTCTCCCTCTGCCTCTTCTTCACCTTCTCCCCCATCTCCCTCTCCTTCTCTCTCTCTCCTCCTCCTCCTATCCTCCTTCTCCTCCTCTTTCTCCCTCTCTTCCCCCTTTTTCTCCTCCCCATCCTCCTCCCTCTCCTTCTTCCTCCTCCCTCTTCCTTTTCCTCTTCCTCCTCTTCCCCAAACAGCATCAGGGAAGTTGGGTACGGAGGCAAGAAACAAGATATGGATGGGGTTGGAGGTGCTTGGAGTTCTCAGAAGTTCTGGGAATGAATAAGAGGGCTGTGAATAAGAGCTGGTGCCAGGATAGTATTGGAGCTGGTTGGGATTGTTTGGCCAGCTCTGGGATAACAGCTTACCCCTGAGGAGGTTGGATAGAGGTTATTGAATAGGGCCCAGTGTTCAAGTGTATCAAGATCCTTCTGAATCTAGAGTCTATCCCCCAAAATGTTAGCAATTCCCCCCAGTTGGATTTTGTCTGCAAATTTCATGAGCTCCCCTTCTTGATCATTTACGAAGATGTTGAAAAGCACTGGGCTGAACTTCCAGCGCCCCACTTCATGCTTCCGTCCATGTGGATGCCGTTCCATGGAAGAGCATGGATGAAAGGTATATATTCTATCTGTTGCCCTCTAGAGATATTGGAGTTCATCTCCTATTTCCCAGCCAACATGGCACTTGGGGAAGACTGTGTTAGACTTGCTGCTGACTCTTGTCATCATTACACTTTGGGGAAGTGGCCTCAGAGTCAGAAGGTGTAGGACAGTGTAAGGCCTTGGGGGGAATGGGCTGCTCCATCAGGCAGGGGAGAAATGCCTGCTCTTCGATTCGGTCTTTAGCAACAGAGATGTCTGTGCTTTCATCTCAGCAGAAATAGACGGTCCCCATGTCGCTATTTTTAACATGCAGGGAAAATATGCATGTGGGATGACAAGTGTGTGATTTCTTGAATTTGCAGAGCTAAATGAGTACACACACACACAGAGAGAGAGAGAGAGAGAGAGAGAGAGAGAGAGAAACACAAACATGCCTTGCAGTGCAATTCTCCAGCACAGCACATTTCTCTTCTCTCAGCTACAGCTAGCATGTTTTTTCCTTGGGTGGGTGAACTCAATTCCTTACATATTTGACATTTTAATTGTAGTGGAAATACAGAACTAGAGAAGATGGGCAAATGTTTTTTGCAGTCAACAACATTGTTTGTGTCCAGCAGCCCACAGTTCAGAGAGAGAGAGATATCTGGCATTTGTTCCAAATTTGCTGCCAGAAACATTTTTTGGTCCCCAGAAACCCTGCCTTGTCCTTTCTTTTGGAAACCGCCAGAGACAGGAAGGAAGGAGAGAGGAAAGGGCACTGGCCCTTTAAGAACAAGGAAGCAAAAAGGCAGACAGAGGCGAAGGACATACCATATGCTACACTTCCATAGAAGAGATGAGAAGGAAGATGGAGAGTGAAAAGAATTGGGAGGAAATTTGGGATGAAGGGAGAAAATGGGGGTGAAGGAAACGGGTGGGGGAGAAGCAGAGGATGTCTGTCAGCATCAGAATATTTATTTATTTAATTTAATTTAATTTGTCAACAAGTACAAGGAAACAAGTAGGAAAAACACATGAAAAAATGGCACAAATAAATGGATAAAAATAAGCAAAACATAGCCATAAACATATAAAAAGATGTAGGACAGTAGGACAGGGATGGTAGGCACGCTGGTGCGCTTATGCACGCCCCCTTAGGGGCCTCTTCAGAAATGCGGAAGGTCCACCGTAGACACCTTAAGGTCAAAGGTACGGGGGTTAGAGGAACTAACAACAGGATCAGGTAGGGTCTTCCACACATTTACTACTCTGTTGCTGAAATCGTTTTTCCTGCAATCAAGATTAGAAGGGATTACGTTGAGCTTGTATCTATTGATAGCCCTTATGTGTTATTGCAGTTGAAGTAAAAGTAGTCATTAAGAGGTAGGACCTTATGGCAGATTATCTTGTGCCCTAAACTCAGGTCGGAATGTGGACGGCGTAGTTCAAGATTATCCAGGCCTAAAATTTCAAGCCTGGTGGAATACGGAATTTTATTACGAGCAGAGGAGTTGAATACTCTTCTTGTAATGTATTCCAAGGATGTTGAAATATATCAATTTTTCTATAAGTTGCAATATATCTATACTAGTTCTGTCTCTCTGTATTGCTCTCTCTATTGTCCATCTGTCCACCCGTCTGTCTATCTGTCTGTGTTAAACTTGATTTCATTGTGGGCCGCATCAGTGTTGTGTTTGACCTTGGTGGCCAAGATGGGCATGACCAGCTCAACATCACTCAGTCAGGGGCACCTGTGGTGGCCGGAGTGCTGCCAGTGAAAACGGGCTCCCAAGCTTAGTTTATGACTGCGATGGCCTCCTGCAACCTTCTGCCAGCGAAAACAGCGCTTGGGAGGGTCATGGGCGGCCATCCCGACTTCCGTTTTTGCTGGCAGAGAGGCACATGGACCAATCCTTCGTTGTTTCCAGATCTAAGCACCCCATAGGTCGGATCCTGCCCCCTTGAGCAGGCCTTGAGTTTGACACCCCTGATCTAATCTATCTCTAATATAGGATGTTAGCAAACAAAGCGAACGTAACAAAAGGAAAACGGGTGGAATGGAATCGATGCATAATGAAACCCAATGCTCCATTTCTAAAATCCAATTTAAACCTTTGCCACATATTGATCTGACTTCCCACAATTAACAATAAAACTCACTTCCGAAATTGATAACCACAGGCAACAGATTTAATTTTGCTCCAAAGGCCAAGAAATCCAGAAGAGGTTTATTGTCCCTGGTGAGCTTTAATGTTCTCCCCGGGACAAGGTTGGGAAGAAGTCCAGCAAAGCTCCTTTGCCAGGTAATGGACCCCTTGTGAGGCAGGTGTGATAGAAATGCAGCCCAGGTTTTGTTTGCCTACCAGTTTGACTGATCATTTGCAGTTGATCTCCATAAACCTTTTGCTATAAAGTGTATAAATTCTGCTCTGCTATGAGCTGCAACTGCTAATGGTTATGCATATAATGGTTGTTGTTGTTGTTCTCCTCCTCCTCCTCTTCCTCCTCCCCCCTCCTCTCTCTGTCTTTATATTTATTGATTCCTATCTTGAAAGTGGACTCATGTCTTTTCTACAAGGTTTCAAATCAAAGTAGTACTGTATGATATCTAAAATCTGTTCAGGTGCAGATCACATGTTCTTTTCTTTAAAATTACTTCTTGTCCCAGTTCCATTCTGAAAACTTTACAAAATCTGTTTGTTTTTTATTCCATTTCTACAGCAGCCCTACTCAACCAAGTGACTCTAAAATACTGCATCTACAGCAGGGGTCCCCCAACTTCTGGGCCACAGACTGGTACCATTTTGCAGTCCATTAGGAACTGGGCCACACAAGTGAGCGAAGGTTCATCTGAACACACATGGGATCTAAGTAGCGCACAAAACCATTCCTCTTGTCTCCCTCCCTCCAGTCCACTGAAAAATTGTTTTCCACAGAACTGGTCCTTGGTGCCCTAAAGATTGGGGAAGATCTACAGGACAAGTTCAAAATAATGACAGTGTTTATTCCCTTCTATTACCTGAAAATAAGACAGGGTCTTATTTTCTTTTTACCCCCAAAATAAGTGCTTGGCCTTATTTTCAGGGAGGTCTTATTATTTTTGAGGTGCAGGAGGCGGTGAGCGTGGTCACCTCATGGCTGCTGCTGTGTTGCAATATTTTTGGAGAGGACTTATTTTAGTGCATGTGCTCAAAAGCCCAATTGGGCTTATTATCCGGGGAGATCTTATTTTCAGGTAAATAGGTTAGTTACTCCTGCCGCGTAACGGAGTGAGCTCCCGTGACTTGTCCCAGCTTCTGACAACCTAGCAGTTCAAAAGCACGTAAAAAATGCAAGTAGAAAAATAGGAACCACCTTTGGTGGGAATTAATAGCATTCCGTGTGCCTTTGGCGTTTAGTCATGCCGGCCACATGACCACGGAGATGTCTTCGGACAGCGCTGGCTCTTCGGCTGTGAAACGGAGATGAGCACCGCCCCCTAGCGTCAGGAACAACTAGCACATATGTGCGAGAGAAACCTTTACCTTTATTATATTTCCAGTGTACATAAGATGAAACCCCATGCTTTATGTTCTTCATTGTCCAATAAATCAGGAAAAAGTAATTCATTGTATCTTAAGATCTTAAGGATACAATGAATTGATTTTTTATTTAAAAGTTTGCTGATTTATTGAAACACAATATCTACTTCTTTGTTTTATGTTTCTAGCAGGTTTCTTACTTAATGTTTTGCCATTCTACATCAAAACCAAGAGCAGATTTGGGAACCTCCAAAACTTCGTAGGCCACCTCTGGGCATCGCCAGGCATTGTGTCCAGGGAAACAGGAGTCGTTCCAGGCAGATACGTCTGGGAAAGCCTCGTTCCAAGGTCGTAAGTCCTTGACTTAAGACCTCAGTTGAGCCCAAAAGTTTTGTTGCCGAGACGTTTATTAAGTGAGTTTTGCCCCATTTCACAAACTTTTCTTGCCACATTTGTGAAGTGAATCACTGCAGTTGTTAAATGAGTAACCACATTTCTTGCCACATTTGTGAAGTGAATCTGGCTTCTCCATTGACTCTGATTGTCAGAAGGTCACAAAAGGGGACTGTGTGACCCGGGGGGTCACTGCAGCCGTCATACATATGAGTCGGTTGTCAAGTCTCTGAAGTTTGATCACATGTTGTAATGGTTGTAAGTGTGAAAAATGGTCATGTCACTTTTTTCAGTGATGTTGCAACTCTGAATGGTCATTAAACAAACTGTTGTAAGACGAGGACTACCTGTACTCAGTTCCACTTCAGTTTCTCTAATTCCTGGCAAGCATAGACACAAAGGGGCCAAATCCACAAGCATCTCCCCTTCTCTGTTTCTACTTTCCCAGTGAGATTTATGTGGCGGAGAAGAAAAAACAAGTAATCCATCTTTTTTCCCTCTGGCCATGGAAGCATTTTTTCAGAAAGGGAATTATTTGATGGAAGAACATTTTTGTCTGGCTTCTTATGCAAAATTGCTGCTAGGAAATTTCTGCATTCATAATGTAACCAAGACAGAGATGAACTGAAGGACACAGAATACTGTATGTGCTCAATAACAGATTCTTCCCTAATTGAGAATTTTAACATTTTTAAAGAATCGGAATGGTTCTACATATATGATATTTTATTGAATACCTTTTGAAAAAGTATATCTCCCCCCCCTCTTTTTAACACAAGCACATCACTGGAGGCAAAAGAGGCAGCTCCTTTTGCATTTTAAAAGGGACACGGAAATATACCAAGGAGGAGAAATTTTCTGACAGTGAGATCAACGAATCAGTGGAACGTCTTCTGGAGGTTTTTAAGAAGAGACTGGAGAACCATTTGTCCAGAATGCCATAGGGCCTCCTGCTTGAACAGGGTGTTGGATTGGAAGACCTCTAGGGTCCCTTCTAATTCTGATATATTGTTCAAAGGTAGACAGCTGGATCCAGGTGTTTCTGAGTAGAGGCTTTTGATTACTAGCAACACCAAATAGGCTGGATTCACACATGTTGAAACGTTTTGATGGAAAGTCCCTTTCTCTGTGTCCTAATGGTTGCAACAAAGGATACTTTGCTGTGTCTTTTTTTTTTTTTTTATTAAAAGAGTTTTGTACAGTTCCGGTTCCGGCGGCGGCGGCGACGGGCAGCTCTTTGCCCGCTCCGGCTCCCTGGTGGGCTTCCCCACTCCTTGGGGGGCACAGGACACCCCGCAGAGGGGTCCTGCCGGAGGGGCGGCATCGCGGAGGTCTCCTGCAGCGGCGGCAGCCGGCGGGAGTTCTCTAGCGCGCCCAAGGCACCGGGGAGCAAGCTCGGAGGGCGCATCGCGTTTCCACGCCTCGCGCCTCGCTACAAGCCGACTGGAGAATGCTACAATTGAAGGAAGCAGCTGCGGTGCGGTGAGGTTGCCTCTCTCTTCATCCCTTACTTTGCATGAAGATTTATTCAGCTTTTAAAACTTTAAAATAACTTTCGGAGCATTTTGGAGGTGCGGCTGGAGGGAGGGGGGTTTCCCCCCCCCCTTGGACAAGCGGCAAGAAACAATTTTGCTCTCAGCCCCCAGGGAAGGAGGAGGGGGGAGAGCCAACGAATGAAGCCTCACTTAGGCTGAGATGATTTTCTTTTCAATTTAATTTTACATATTACAATGATTTGAGGACTTTTGGAACTTTTTAAAACTTTGTTACGCCTCTGTGCCCAAAACTGGCAGGGCAAGATGGCACACTTCCGTTGTCTTTATGAACTCTGAAACCTGACTCCACCTTTAAAATTCAGGCTTCCGGTCTTTGTCTCCGTGTCTCCCAGAGGAACCTCTTGTGGATTGGTATTTTTTTAACCTTCTAGGGGAAATTTTCTATCTATTGCCAGACTTATTGGAGAGATTCTCTTCTGCCTGGTTATTCTGCTCCCGGATTCACCTGGCCACCCTTCTTTTCTAACTGCTTACTTCATATTTGGATTGAACTTTTAACGTTATAAAGGATGGCATCTAAAAGACCTCCTCCTGGAAAACCTGGCTTTGCCACTTCTGCTCCAACATCCGCAACATCCAGTCCAGCCACACAGTCCAAGATAACAGAACTGATGCAACATAAGACTACAGAGATGGACTTTCAACAAATGCTTCAACAAATTCTACAGGGCCAGGAGGAAATCAAAAAACAGTTAAGGGAAATGAAAGATGAAATTAAAGAAAATCAAGCCCAAATATATAAGAACTCACAAAGACTGAATCTTGTGGAAGGGGGGGTGGAGGAGGTGAGGGGGGGGGGGTGGAAGCTGTGCAGAAAGGGAACAAAGATCTTGACATCCAACAGATGAAATTAGAATTTGAGAGAATGTCCTATTATCTTAGATTTCAAAATGTTATAGAAGAAGATGGGGAAAATATAAGGGACATCATGACAAACATTCTGGCTGACTACATACACAAAGAAAAACAACAGATGGGGTGGGATATAGATCTGGTTTATAGAGTGAACTCAGCTTACGCTAGAACACACAATGTACCCAGGGAGGTTCACATTAAATTCCTTAGAAAAAGCACAAGAGATGAGATTCTGGGTGTACAAAGGGGGCAAGCATTGACATATCATGATATGGAGATAACCATTCTGAAGCAGATCCCTAAGAAGATTAGAGAAAAAAGAAGAAATTATTCGCAATTAGCGAATAAATTATACCAGAAAGGGGTGTGGTTTAGATGGTTGATGCCTGAAGGTATGCTGATATTCTGGGAGGAGACAAGAATCAGAATTAATTCACCCATAGAGGCGCAGGCCTTTATGGAAAAAAATAAAACACTCCTAGAGAAACCACCAGACACTACAACGGACACGCAGGACACGGGAGGGGCCAGAGCTCTGCCAGTGGAGGGAGATGGGGCAATAGCAAGAAGACTCAGATCACAGAAATAAATATGAAAATCATATTATTATAAATTGACCGAAAGTGAAAATGGAATTATATTTGGATTTTATATTGTAATGTTTAATTTGATTGAATTTAATAATAGAACCAATATGCTGATTATAATCAATTATATACTAATGCATTATATATAAATGTACGCTATGGGTATGGAGGGAGGGGGGCCTCACACACTTTGCAACTGCCAAAATTTGTATACCTGTCCATTTACCCTTTTCCCTATAAATTTTGAAAAACCAATAAAATTTTATTACAAAAAAAAAAAAAAAAAAAAAGAGTTTTGTACAAACAAATTTTCCCCGTTTTCACCCCCCCCTCCACACAATATAAATCTCATACAAATGCTATACCCCCCAACCCCCCCACAAAAATTCACTTTCAAATATTATACCAAACACTTTACCCCCTCCCCTCCCCCCATCTTAAAATAGATTACTCATAACCCCTCTCCTCCCAACAAACACTATATAAATTTCTCTTAAATTAATAATAACACATTGATCATTTTCTAAGCTAATTTAACATCTATAACTCTTAATATAAATTTCTCCTAGCCTAACAATGTTTCATTAGTCCCATCTTCTAATTTATTCATACATATATATTGCCCCACCCTCCACCCTAACCCTCCCCCACCTCCCACACAAACCCACCCCCCTGACTTCCGCTGTATACCACTCTAACAATTCCAAACATCCCATATACTATTTACTCTGATCATCTATCGGTCTAAACATTCTTACCTAAAGGCTAGATAATAACTCCTAGTCTGGTATTTATTCTGTATATAATCAATCCATTTTGCCCATTCCTGTGTGTAATAATCCTGTTTCTGAGCTTTTAAAAAAGCTGAAATTTTTGCCATTTCAGCGAACCCCGCCACCTTCTGAATCCATTGATCAATTGTCGGCAAAAAATCTTTTTTCCAATGTTGCGCAATCAACAACCTAGCTGCTGTAACCATATACAAGGCCAATTTTGTTTCCCCTTTGGTAAAATCCTTAACTATACCCAATAAAAACATTTGCGGAGTGAATTGTATTCTTTTCTTAAATACATTCTGCATAACCCACCATATTTTTATCCAAAAAGCTTTAACCTTGTTACAAGTCCACCATACATGAAAAAAGGTAGCATCTAGACACCCGCATCTCCAACATTTTGGTTGAACATTTGGGTACATGCATGATAATTTTTTAGGATCTAAATACCATCTGTAAAACATTTTATAGAAATTCTCCCTTAAATTCTGTGACTGTGTAAATTTAACATTCTGAACCCATATTTTTTCCCACGTTTCCAACATAACCACTTCACCAAAATTCTGAGCCCATTTAATCATACAATCCTTAACCAATTCACTTTCTGAGTCTCTTTCTAACAGTACATTATATATTCTTTTAACTTGTTTTGGACCAGTCTCTTTTATCTGCTTAATCAGTTCCACTTCTTTATCCATAAAACCGACCCTGCGATCTTCTTCCCATCTCTTCTGAAGCTGTATGTAATGTAACCAATTTAAAGTAATTCCTTCTTCCAACAGCTGTTCCAAAGTTTTTAACTTCCATTCGCCCCCATCAGCAATAAGCACATCTTTATATAAACAACCCCCGAGTGACTTAATATTCATAATCCCCATGGTGTCTGCAAGATCCAACCAAAGCGGTATTTTATAATCCCAATTGGGCCGGTGCTTCTTCCATATTCTCATCAAGGCACTACGGAGAACATGGTTGTTGAACACTTTATCCACCCTGTCTTCATAAAAAAGATATGCATGCCATCCCAGAACAAGATCATGGCCTTCTATATTCAGCAATTCCATTTTTGTTTTCCCGAACCAATCTGCTACATGCGTTAATACCGCAGCTTCATAATACAATCAAAGGTTTGGGAGTCTGAGGCCGCCTCTTTCACGTGTATCTTGCATAATCTTCATCTTTACTCTCGGTTTTTTCTCCTTCCAAACAAATTTATTTAATGTTGTTTGCCAATTTAACAAGGTTTTATCTGACTTAAGCACCGGAATCATCTGGAATAGAAAGATAAATCTAGGTAGAATGTTCATTTTAATTGCTGAGATCCTTCCAAGCAAAGACAATTGTAACTTTTTCCACGCTTCAAGATCTTTCTGTATCTTTTGCCACAACACTTCATAGTTATTTGAGAAAAGTTTTGTGTTTGATTCTGAAATTTGTATTCCTAAATATTTAACTTTAGAAACTATTTCAAAACCTGCTAAACTTACAAGTCTCTTTCTTTGAGTCTCTGTCATGTTTTTAACCATCATTTTCGTTTTGTTTTGATTTAGTCTAAACCCAGACACCATGCCAAATTCTATTATGATATTTTTCATCTGGATTATTGATTTCAAAGGATGTGAAAGGGTAACAACCAGATCATCGGCGAATGCTCTAGTTCTGTATTCCTTTTGCCTGATAGCTATGCCATCTAAGGATTTTGAGTCCCGAATTGCGTTCGACAAGACTTCCAAAGTTAAAATAAATAACAATGGGGATAATGGGCAACCTTGTCTTATGCCTTTTTGTATCTCGAAAGTTGTTGACAAATTTCCATTAATAATAAGTTGTGCATTTTGTTGCTGATAAATTGCTCCAATCGCCTGCCGCAATCGTGGTCCCATATCCATCTTTTCCAAAGTCTTGGTTAGAAAGTTCCAATTCACTCGATCGAAGGCCTTCTCTGCATCCAAGAAAACCAGCACTGCAGAGATCTGCTTATTCTTATCAAGATAGTCAATTAAATCTATGAGTTGCCTTACATTCTCCTTCATATGTCTGCCTTCAATAAATCCTGCTTGATCATGATGAATAATCTCTTGAATAACCGGCATCAATCTGTTGGCTAGTACCTTAGCAAATATTTTATAATCTGTGTTCAGAAGAGATATCGGCCTGTAATCCTCTGGTTTCTTAGGGCCCTCTTTATCTTTAGGTATCAATGAGATAAAAGTCGCTTTCCATGAGGGAGGTATTTTACCTCCTTGTTGTATATTACAAAATAGTTGTGTAAGATATTCAATCATTTCCAGTTGTAAAGTTTTATAATACATTGCAGTCAAACCATCAGTCCCTGTAGCCTTAGCTAATTTAAGTTGATTTATAACTAAAGTGATCTCATCAGCGGTTATAAGACGTTCCAAATTTGCCTTTTGAAGCACAGAAATTTTTGCAACCCTTTTTCCTTCCAAAAAATCATCTATTAACTTGTTCTGTATATTATCCTGTACATATAGCTTAGTATAATAGTCCACAAATGATTTTTTAATCAACTCTTGTTGATATACCATCTTCCCTCGAAACTCAATTTTATCAATAATTCTGTCATTCATATTCCTTCTCAAAGTATATGCTAACCATCTACCAGGTTTATTAGCGTTGGCAAAGGTGTTATGTTTAGCAAATTGCAAATTGGTTGCTGTTTGTTCTGCTATAAGCATCTGAAATTGATCATTCAACAGCTTTAGCGCCATCTGGAGCGCCTGGTCCTTCGGGTTTATTATAAGCAGCTGTTCCTTGCGTTTTATTTCATCTTCCAATTCCATTCTCCTTTTCTGTCTAATTTGTTTATGTTTAAAGTTCATATGTATCAGGACCCCACGCATATAAGCTTTACTTGCATCCCAAACTATTTCAATGGGAGTGCCCTTATTCATGTTAAAACTGAAAAATTCCTTCATGTGTTTTTTAAGTTCATCAACATTTTTTTCATATCTAAATAAATTTTCATTTACTCTCCAAGACCTTCTTGGCCTCATCCCTAATTCAATTTGTAACCACACCGGACTATGATCGCTAAGTGTCCTGGCGAAAATCTTGGATTTCTTGGCTTTAGGAAGTAGATCCGGTGTTAACAAAAAGAAATCAATCCTTGAAAAGGATTTATGTCTATCTGAGTAGAAAGAAAAGTCCATCTCATTTAGATGTTGCGTCCTCCAAACATCTTTTAATTTCAAATCGTCTTGTAAATCAAAAAAAGCGTTTGGTAATTTAGTAGTGAATTTCGTCTTTGTACTCTTATCTATCTTTGGAGAAATCACTCCATTCCAGTCTCCCATTATTAAAATACTCTTAAAGTTCCAGTCTAAAATTTTTAAATGGAGCATCTTATAAAAACTTTCTTGGCGTTGGTTAGGAGCATATATTCCTAGCACCAAAATGGAACCAAAGTCTGTATCAAATTGAATTGCTATATATCTACCATCGTCATCTGCCTCTATAACTTTAGTTGAAAATCTTTTATTTATATATATCACCACACCATTTTTCTTTACCAAATCAGAGGCAGCATAAAATGTTCCCAGTTTTGAATTCACTAAATACTTCTGGTCTTGCAGCCTAATATGAGTCTCTTGAAGGCAAACAACATCATTATTAAATTGCTTCAAATAATAAAATATTTTTTTCCTTTTTTGTGGGGAGTTCATTCCATTCACGTTCCAAGATAATAGCTTAAGCATCTTTAGATCTGGTCTGGAGCGCTGAAAGCATTTGCTGAAGATCTCTCTCCACATGACTAATCTTCGGCCCTGCTCCTCCCATGGCTCCGGTTTGCTTCTTAGCTTCTTTCTTAGCACATTGTGTTTGAGGGTCGACGCGCTTGTGAGATTCTAACATTTGTCTAGTCGTGGATCTAGTAATACGTTGTTCGACAGGTTTAAGTATCGGCATTTCAGTGAGAGACTTAGAAGGTCCTTCTTCCAAGAAGGAACACAACAGAGATCCAGAGGGGTCCACTCCACCTACAGCACCCTGCACCTCCTTCTCTTTTTGTGTCTGCATTCTTTGTTCTTCTGTCTCTTTCTCAAACAT